>NC_056620.1:8102434-8174934 GCF_018340385.1 Cyprinus carpio
AGATGGATAAAAAGTGATAGTAAAGATTTCTATTTTTAATAATTGGTGTTCTTTTTAACTGTTTATTCATCAAAGAATCAAAGAAAAAAAAATGTATCACCAAAAAAAGTTCCAAAAAATATTAAGCAAAATTATGGTTTCAATCCTTATAACACCACAGTGGGCCGGTGCTTATGCTGGACGGCACCATAGACAGTAAAAGAAATGGACACAGCGACCCCATTGGAACTCAATTGAGACAAGTGAAGCCCGTTTTTAGCGATTTTTAGAACTTCCGTTTCTGACGCGCAGACTCAAAAAAGCTTGATGACGTCAGCAACCTGTCTGACAGATGTAAACCTTCTAGTAGCAAACTGCCAGCGTTAATCTTGCAGAGACGGTGGAGTTTGAGAGCGGGGAGTTTCTTTGGCGTGAGTGAGCAGGAGTATTCTGATTAATGATTTTGTATAGTATTTAAAATCTACCGTAGGTTAGACGCCATATCTCTTGACATCTTCCCCGATTGCCTGCGAGCTTCTCCTCCTGTTTGTACGGTAATTTCTCTACTTGCGACAGAGAGTCGAGTGGTTATGACGCAACGTTAGCCTATTTTTACAAAAAACTGTTTTCTAAACGGGGAACAAGAAGGTAATGGAGCCCTTTATACATTGTCGTGTATCTTTAGAAATAAATAATGGAAAAATGGAGTCTTTAAATGCCTCAAATGTAAAGTTAGGTCAAAGTGACACAAAAATGAATGGGAGTCAATGGGATGCTAACGCAAGTGAAGTTCTGCTACAAGATGGCGGCACGCGGCCGACTTCAACTTCCGGTCGACTTCCTTGCCCCCTGGACGGCACAGATTGTGTTGGTTTATGCTACCAACTGTTTAAATTGAGCAGTGTAAATTTAATATATTTTGTTGACTATTTTATTTTGATAATGAACAGGCTGTGATATCAAGTTTGCAATGCTAGAATATGTTGTGTGCACGCTGGCATGATCAAACTGCAGAAACAGAAAATACGCCATCATTTATGGTTATACAAATGTGTTACGGCATCATTCCAAACTGAAAACAGTTTACAGTAACACTTCTCAGTCCAGTTCTCACTGTTAACTAGCTGCTTATTAGCATGCATATTACCAGCATATTGGCTGTTAATTCATACTTAAAAAGCATATACAGTATTATTGCCTAATTCTGCAAGATCCTTTAACCCAAACCAATACCTAAACTTAACAACTGCCTTACTACTGTAACTATTAATAAGCAGCAAATTAGAAGTTTATTCATTTAATTAATAGTGAATATGTTCCCTATTCTAAACTGTTATGTTTAATTTTATTTATGTACACTCAAAATAAAAACAGAACATTGTGCTTTTGTAAAATAAAGAAAACAAACAGGATGCGCTTCGTCTTCGTTTCCTTTACGTGAACTTGTTTGTTGAACGCATCACAAAAATGCAACTTACTACTAGTTGCACAGTTTTTTTTTCTTTCATTTTGTTAATCTGTTAATCAAGTAAAATATATTAAGCGTATTTATTCAGATTTTATGAGAACATTTTATTTTTTATTTAACACTTTCCTTAAATCATCCTGGTAAACAATTTTCTTTTTTTATGTCTCTGGGTTTGAAAACCTGTGGTGCAAAATATAAACATGTTTTTATAACAAAAATTTTAATAACTATATCATTAGAAAGTGAACTTTTATTATTATTATCATTATATATATATATATATATATATATATATATATATATATATATATATATATATATATATATATATATATATATATATATATATATACATATTTTATTATTATTATTTAGTGCATAAAACCTATAGAATCTGTTACTGGGTTAAAGCTATTCAAAATTATGGAGCATCATGTGATGCATGATGGATGTTATAATCATAAAATAAGAATCACTCTTGAAGTCTAAATTTGACTCAGAACACGAAACTCTCAATGGAAAAAAAAAGAAACTAAAGTAAAAGAACAAAAAGAGTAAAGTTTGACGAGACTAGGTGGCGTTTCTTTTTTGGAGGAACAGCTGGCGTATAAGCCAGAGCACGCTTAAAGAGAACTAAAAAGCAAAGCTAAAAGCTATGACTAAAAAAAGCATGTATAAAAAGCATGGCTAAAAGCCATGACTAAAAGGCACAATTTGATGGTGTCCTGAGTATTTAAACCAGGTTGTTGGCCACATCTCAACTGGTGTTTTGACCAATTAGACACTGTCTTAGCTCGGGGTGTTGCTATATTTCTCCTCCCAATTCACCAATGAAATGTTATCTTATCAGTCACGTGGTCCGAATTTTCCCGCACTTGCAGAGTATAATTTGGACATGATTTCTATAACCAGAAAATAATATATTTTACAAAGTATTGATTGATAGAAACATTTAAAGTATGAATTTTCAATATCATACATACCCAACATGAATATAATCCAACTAACTATTCAATAGTTATTCAAAATACATACACAATAAATGATTAGAACATGATATGTGTGGGTAACATAATATGGAGTTATGCATAGAAATTATTAGTTGCTCATAAGTCCTTTTAGCATCCTTTAGGTGCATATATACATGGAAAGGCAGTTTCTGTTCCATTCTGTGGACATAAGGACATGTTCTGTGAAGACCAGAGAGGTTAAAAGGTCTCCTAAGGAATCTCAGTCTGGTTCTTGTCCTCTAGGTGGGGGGGGGGGGGGGTCAATTCAAAGAGCTTGTGATCGTGATTACTATCATGGCTTTACATGTGATGGTCATGCTGTGCATCTCTTTGACCATCAATCTTGATTACTTGCCCCAAAATTGACAATCTCCTTCCTGAATTGTTATGATCAATGTGTTCTTTTGTGTTAATGTTGAATGCTGTTTTGTGAAAGAGTTGGTTGGTTAGGCTTGCTTCAGACTGGCTAGCGCTAGGATCTGATTTACGAACATCCTGTGTCTTGGGCCTTTCTGTGGAATTTGGCTCCTCGTGTTTCAACCATGTTCTTGATCGAATCTTAAATTGTCTGATTTGGTCTGATACCCTACGGCTCTTAATGTTAATAATTCTAGATTCTTCATTATCCAGATTGTTTCTATTTTTAGTACGCACATTAGCTTATTTAACATTAACTGGATAAAATTTACAATTGTGCATGAAAATTTGGTCTGATTTTTGCACTGGTTTTAAAAAAAAAAAAGGCAGACAGGCTGTGTGAAAATGCAAATCCACTATACACAAAGTGACGCTGTACTTATTGCTTTATCACCGTTCTCTTCAGAAAAACATTCATATAATTAATTAATATTTCAATAATTTCCTTCTGTAAAACTTTTCACTGTCTTCTGCTGTGTTTTCATACAATGAAACGCACGCTGCACGCTGTGCCTACTTGAGGCTGTAATTAACCTTGCTTAAAGGGGTCACATGATGCTGCTAAAAAGAACATTATTTTGTGTATTTAGTCTAATGCAATGTAAAGAAAGATTTGTTCGTGATTCGTCACTAGACGAGACAAAACCAATAAAACCCATTACAAACGAGGCATTGGTTGCATCCAGTGGGGACATAATTACTGATTTTAATGACTTATACTGTTTTTTTACACGTTGCATTGCGTATCGCGCTGCGTAAACATAAAACCATGTCTGCATTTGTGATCTGAGAAACAACAAGCCTACTCTACTGCTAAAAACTCGCGTTTGAACCATCATTGGCAATTTAGATATAAAAAAACTTACTTAAAGGCTGTGAGTCAGAAGTGCCAGACTGTCCTTACAAAGTTTGAACTGCCCAACTTTATAGAAACAGCTGCTGTGCCACAGACGCATTGCAGGCTACTGGTTCAGGAAACAGTTCTCATCCTCCATAAAATGCACAGCACACATCTGAATATTTGGGTTGAACTGTTCTGGAAGTGTTGAAATACAACTTAACCACTGATTTCTAGTCGTGTACTCTTTTGGAAGGCCAAACAAAGTAGTTTCGCTTTCACAACTAAACACACAGCGACTCCACGACATGGCAGCAGCAGCAACAGAGAGAATAAAAGTTACGCCTTCTTTCTTTGCATGATAATTTGGGCGGCGTTATGCACATCTTCCCAGACAGTGATGTAGAGATGTGGGGGCGTGTTAGAACAAGCCGTTTTAGTGGGGTGTGGTTGACTCTTAACTTTTATAAAGAATATCTCTTTGGATTTGAGACTTTAGTCTTTGCAACTTTACAGATCTTCTTTATGCACCAAGAGCTTGTGACACTCCAAAGAGAAAGGAAAAATTGAAATCGCATCATATGACCTCTTTAATTGCTTAATTGTATAGTATTTACTTGGCTTTTTTCAAATCCCGCATTCAAATCCCACATTTAAATACAACAGCCAAAATACAATATAAAGCCTCTGCCAACCAGCTTGCTGGAGTCTTTACAAAAATCTACAACCTTTCACTGACATCAGCCATCATACCACCCTGCTTAAAATCAGCCACCATCATCCCTGTTCCTAAAAAAGCAGTCACCAGCAGCTTAATTGATTATAGACTGGTTGCACTAACACCAGTAATCAGGAAGTGCTTTGAGACTGTAAGTATCTATAGACTGCCCCATCCCAGATTCCATTCAACAATATATGTTTGATCATGCTCATTTCCCAAAATGGCTTAATTATTATAGAGAAGAAGAAAGTCAACAGTTATGTTGTTTCTAGACCATTTGGGATAATCACATCCTGAGCAAATGGTGACCAATTGTAGAATGGAAGCAGGTGTGGGACAGAGAGAACCATCTCAGACAAAGGGTTGTCAGAACTTAACTAACATACAGCTGTTACAACAGGAGCAACTTAATTTACATTAAGGGTAGTAAACTGTAGGTGTATAAAAGTTTGCACCCAAGGTGCAACATGTACTTTGTCACTGCTATGCAGCAATAAACATCTTCATCGAGATCTTCAGTGTCCTCATCACTTTTTCTTACATTTGAGAGATTGGTCTCACAGCACATCAAAACCAGCCTTCCCTCACCTTTGACCCACACCAGTTTACTTACAGAGCAAATAGGTCTACAGATAATGTCATTACAATAGCCCTTCACACTGCACTTAACCACCTTGAACAACAAGAAACCTATGTAAGAATGCTCTTCATAGATTACAGTTCAGCATTCAATACAATTATCCCAAACATTCTAATCAGCAAATTATCTGAACTGGGCCTCTCCCCCTCCATCTGCACATGGATAAAGGAATTCCTCACAAATCACCCACAAACTGTTAAGCTCGGCCTCCACCATCACGCTCCGCACCGGCTCTACACAAGGCTGTGTATTGAGCCCTCTACTCTACTCCTTGTACACATATGACTGTACTCTCACTCATTCCACCAACACCATCATCAAATTTGCAGATCATACCACAGTGATTGGACTCATATCAGGAGATGATGAATCAGCCTACAAAGATGAAGTCCAGAAACTAGATGAGTGGTGCTCTGTTATCAACTTGTCCCTGAACACCTCTAAGACAAAAGAGCTCATTCTGGACTTCAGGAGGTGCCATACTGAACCAGCACCACTCTACATCAACGGGGACTGTGATGAAAGGGTCCACACCTTCAAATTCCTGGGAGTACACATATCCAACGACATTTCTTGGTCTGCTAACACCTCCGCAACAATCAGAAAGGCACAGCAACAGCTGCACTTTCTCAGAGTACTCAGGAAGAACAACCTATAGTGTAAGCTGCACGTTGGTCCCAGAAATTTGCCGGGTTGCCTTCTGTGTGAACGCAAACACGTCCCCGGGTTGGGGACATAGTAACTTTGCCGGGTTCAGTCCCGGAACGAGCTCTGTGTGAACAAAAGCCAGAATAATGACGTAAAGGGTGTGTCATAGTGATGACGCACGTTATCGTGTGACTCTTTTACCAGGCGTTTTGAAGGCAGATCAACGTTTGTGATGAAGAAATATGTGCAAACTGTAATGAAGCAGAGATCAGGGAGTGTGGTGGCTTCTGCCATGTCTAGAAGAATCACTCTTGAAGTCTTGGGGTTTTGATGCCAGAATTTAGATTTAATTATCATGAGACAATAAAACCGAGAAAGCTCTGCAGAACAGTCTGTCGAGTCTGTGTCGGTTCTCTATTTTATACAGTGCTTCCGAAGGCGTGCCCATGTTCAATACATTTTCATACATATGGTTCTGTTTATCAACTCTTTTACCTTTTTTGGCTGTGTCTCCAGCCTGCTTTTAGGATGTATAATTTATTTTAAGTGAAACGAGGTGGCCTAATCATATATTTTGTCTTATGTCAAAACAGGACATGCAACTTTACCATATACTGTATTTTTGTAATGTCTGCACCAAGGAGGTCTCATCATATATTTTGTCTAATGTCCAAATAGAGTGTGCAGCTCCTCAATATACTGTACCCCTGCATTCTCGCACATTCCATTCTCATGCATGACTCTACATACAGGCAAATGCATGATTATAACAGTAGAATAACTTGATACATAAATGGCTAGTTTCATGTTGATTATACTTGATTAGTTCATATTTTGACCAATAAAAATCTTCTTCAGGAGCTCGTCACTATTCGTGCTGAAGCTGAGATCCTTCGATCCCACGTGAAAGTTAACGTGCCTAGCGCTTTCAACTCATACATTACACATCACATCCGGGTGTCATGTGTCATTACGGGACCTTTACGGGTTGTGTGTGAATGTACACACATATTCCGGGAAATCACTGGCAGTGTGAAAGGGGCAAAATCTAGTGACCCAGGAACAATTGCCGGGACACATTACTTGTGTATTTTCTGGAATCGCAGTGCGAAAGGGGCTTTAGTGTACTGCATTTCGGTGTGGTACTCAGGTTGCACTGCAGCAAACCAGAAAGCCCTCTAAATAATAATAAACACAGGCCAAACAAATACTGGCTGCTCACTACCCTCCCTGGAAAGCATTGCTCACTCCCGTTATCTCTCAAGGGCCAAAAACATCATCAAGGACACATCTCATCCAGGACACCACCTGTTTAATCTTCTGTCCTCAGGCAGGCGGTACAGATCCTTAAAGGGTAACTCCACCCCAAAATTTAAATTGTGTCATTAATCACTTACCCCCATGTTGTTCCAAACCCATAAAAGCTTCGTTCATCTTAGGACCACAATTTAAGCTATTTTGGAAGAAAACAGGGAGGCTTGTGTATGTCCCATTGACTGCTAAGTAAATAAAACTGTCAAGGTCCAGGAAAGTATGGGAAGAAATTTGGGATGTTTTTGTATGTAACATTGAGTGTTGTGTATGTAAAACTGTCAAGGTCCAGGACTCCTCTTCTATCAGTGGAGTTCAACACGTAACATTATGCGCTGTTTTCATTCAAAAAGCAAAAATACATGAGAATACTCCTTTTGGCAGATGGACTATTCAGACGATGTCTTTCATACTTTTCTGAACCTTCACAGTGCAATTTACTTGGCAGTCAATGGGACAGTCACAAGCCTCCCGGTTTTCATCCAAAATATCTTAAATTGTGTTCCGAAGATGAACAAAGCTTTTACAGGTTAGGAATGACACGTGGGTAAGTGATTAATGACAAAATTTTGATTTTGAGGTGAGTATCCCTTTAAGAACAGTTTCTTCCTACAAACCCGATTCCAAAAAAGTTGGGAAACTGTACAAATTGTGAGTAAAAAAGGCATGGAATAATTTACAAATCTCACAAACTTATATTTTATTCACAATAGAATATAGATAACATATCAAATGTTGAAAGTGAGACATTTTGAAATTTCATGCCAAATATTGCCTCATTCTGGATTTCATGAGAGCTACACATTCCAAAAAAAGTTGGCACAGGTAGCAATAAGAGGCCGGAAAAGTTAAATGTACATTTAAGAAACAACTGGAGGACCAATTTGCAACTTATTAGGTCAATTGGCAACAGGGTTGGGTATAAAAAGAGCCTCTCAGAGTGGCAGTGTCTCTCAGAAGTCAAGATGGGCAGAGGATCACCAATTCCCCCAATGCTGTGGCGAAAAATAGTGGAGCAATATCAGAAAGGAGTTTCCCAGAGAAAAATTGCAAAGAGTTTGAAGTTATCATCATCTACAGTGCATGATATCATCCAAAGATTCAGAGAATCTGGAACAATCTCTGTGCGTAAGGGTCAAGACCGGAACACCATACTGGATGACCGTGATCTTCGGGCCCTTAGACAGCACTGGATCATATACAGGAATGCTTCTGAAATGGAAATCACAACATGGGCTCAGGAATACTTCCAGAAAACATTGTCGGTGAACACAATCCACCGTGCCATTCGCCGTTGCTGGCTAAAACTCTATAGGTCACAAAAGAAACGAAGATCTAAACATGATCCAGAAGCGCAGGCGTTTTCTCTGGACCAAGGCTCATTTAAAATGGGCTGTGGCAAAGTGGAAAACTATTCTGTGGTCAGACGAATCAAAATTTGAATTTCTTTTTGGAAAACTGGGACACCATGTCCTTCAGACTAAAGAGGACAAGGACAACCCAAGTTGTTATCAGCGCTCAGTTCAGAAGCCTGCATCTCTGATGGTATGGGGTTGCATGAGTGCGTGTTGGCATGGGCAGCTTACCACATCTGGAAAGGCACCAACAATGTTGAAAGGTATATCCAAGTTCTAGAACAAAATATGCTCCCATCCAGACGTCGTCTCTTTCAGGTAAGACCTTGCATTTTCCAACATGACAATGCCAGACCACATACTGCATCGATGACAACTTCATGGCTGCGTAGAAGAAGGATCCGGGTACTAAAATGGCCAGCCTGCAGTTCAGATCTTTCACCCATAGAAAACATTTGGTGCATCATAAAGAGGAAGATGCGACAAAGAAGACCTAAGACAGTTGAGCAACTAGAAGCCTGTATTAGACAAGAATGGGACAACATTCCTATTCCTACTTGGACTTGCCTATCTGTGTATGTACCCCTGCCTGCCTCACGTTTCTGATTCACTGTCTGCTGTTTTGGATTTGTTTGCTGTGAATTTCATCAAAACACTGCACATGGATTCTAACAGCGCCTCAGCGTCCTTACATAATACTTTGCCACCGAAGAATCCAGCAGAAGTTACGAATCTACAGGCCGTGTTTGCTTATCAAAGCAACGTTCTAAAAAAGTATCGTGATCAACTGGCTAAAGCTCAAGTGGCTAATGACTACCTCACTCAGTATCTACGATCGCTGCCACCACCTACGCCCACGAAGGTAAACTTTGCACTTCCTGACAAATTCAACGGTTCTGCTGGGCAATGTAAAGGTTTCATTCGCCAAGTTGAGATCTTTTTCATGCATCAAGGGAGTAGCTTTGACTCTGATGATAAGAAGTGTGCTTTCCTCATGTCATTGCTAACGGGCAAAGCGATCGAGTAGGCCACAGCAGTTTGGGAAACTGACCGTCTGTTTCAAACATCCTATCCCTATCGTTCCTTTTCTGATTATGTCACATTAGCCATCAAGATCGATAATCTCATACGTACTCACTGCCCTCAAAGCAAGTCAACAAGCGTCATGCATATCTTCAAGTTACCTGAATCAAGCCACGCCAATGATCAGGCTAGTCCCGAGCCATGCAACTAGGAGTTACAAGGCTTTCATCTGAAGAGAGATCGAGACGAGTCAGTTCAGAGTTTTATGTTTCTATTGCTGTAGTGCAGGCCACCGCAACGGCAGTGTGTCCACTCAAGGCCCGGAGAGAAACTTCGCTAGGAAAGTATGAAAGACATCACAAAAGTTCTTTCATCGGTTAAAACCGTAAATTAAAAGCGCGAGAATATTTTTGTAAGCAAAAGAAAAAAAAATAATGATTATTCAATAATTAGTTCCTCTGGTCTCCTGCTAAAAGTACCCTTTTTGGAGAATATCGGAACACAAGCGCTACCCTTCGTGTAGCCGTGCGCATGATGCGTGTTTTCATTAAAATCGTAGCAAAAACAGTAAAAAAACATTCCTTTTAGTTTGACATGATGGCAGATGGACTATTCGACGATTTTTTCATATTTTTCTGAACCTTCACGGCAATTATTTTGGCAGTCAAGGGACGTCACAAGCCTCCCGGTTTTCACCCAAATATCTTAATGTGTTCCAAAGATGAACAAGTTTTTTCGGGTTGGAAGACGGGGGGTAAGTGAAAAAATGACAAATTTTTTTATTTTGAGGTGAGTACCCTTTAAGAACATTTCTTTTCCTAAAACCCGTTTCCAAAAAAAAGTTGGAAACTGTACAAATTGTGAGTAAAAAAGGCATGGAATAATTTACCAATCTACAAACTTATATTTTTTTCAAATAGAATTAGAAAATTAAAAGGGGAAAAGGAGACTTTTTAAATTTTATCCAAAATTCCCCTCTTCGGGTTTTTCAGAGAGCTACCATTCAAAAAAAGTTGGCAAGGTAAAATAAGGGGCCGGAAAAAAGTAAATGTACTTTTAAAACAACTGGAGGCCTTTTTAAACTTATTAGGTCAATGGCAAAGGGTTGGGTATAAAAAGAGTTCAGAGTGGCAGTGTCTTCAAAGTCAAGAGGGGCAGAGGAATCACCAATTCCCCCAAGCTGGGCGAAAAATAGGGGAGCATTCAGAAAGGGATTTTCCCAAAAGAAAAATTGAAAGATTTTGAATTTTCATCATCACAGTGCTTTGATATCACCCAAAAAATTCAGAGACTGGAAATCTTGTGCGAGGGTCAAGGGGGGGAAAACCATACGGGATGCCTGACTTGGCCTTAGACAGCACTGCATCACTACAGGAATGCAATGTAGGGAAATCCAACATGGGCTCAGGAATATTCCAGAAAACATTGTTGGGGGACCAATCCACCGTGCCTTTCCCCGTTCGGGCCTAAAATTATAGGCACAAAAAAACCCCATATCTAACAGATCCAGAAGGCAGGCGTTTTCGGACAAAGGTCATTTAAAAAATGGACTGTGGCAAAGGGAAAAACGTTCTGTGGTCAAAAAAAAAAAAATTTAAGTTTTTTTTGGAAAACTGGGACAAGCCCTTCAGACAAAAGAGGAAAAGGGAAAACCCCAATTGTTATCAGCGCTCGTTCAAACCCTGCATTCTGTGGTGGGGTTGCAAGTTTTTGGGGAATGGGCTTTACATCTGGAAGGCCCCATCAATGCAAAAGGTTATCCAATTTCTAAAACAAAATATGCCCCCACCAGAGCGTCCTTTCAGGTAAGCCTTTGCTTTTCCCCCCTGAAAATCCCAGACACAACGCATCGAGCAATCAGGGGTGGTAGAAGAAGGACCGGGTAAAAAGGGCCCAGCCTGCATTTCGATCTTTCCCCCCTAGAAAAAATTTTGGTGCATCAAAAAGAGGAAATGCGACAAAGAAGCCCAAAAAACATTTTGAGCAATAGAAGCCGTATTAACAAGAAGGGGAAAAAATTTCCATTCTCTTGGACTTCCCCACGTGTAGTCCCTGCCGCCTAAAGTTCGTTTCACTGTCTGCTTTTGGATTTTTTTGGGGAATTCATAAAAAACCTGACATGGATTCTAACAGCCCCCAGGCCTTACTAATACTTTGCCCCCGAAAAAATCCAGCAGAAGTTAGAATCACAGGCCTGTTTGCTTTAAAAGCAACGTTCTAAAAAAGATCGTGAAAACTGGCAAAGCTAAAGTGGCTAAATGACTACCCCTCATATCTCGTCGTCCACCCCTCCCACGAAGGAAAACTTGCACTTCCGACAAATTCAAGGTTCTGCGGGCAATGTAAAGGTTTATTCGAAATTGAGATTTTTCATGCATCAAGGGAAGTTTTTGTTTGATGATAAGAAGTTGTTTTCCCTCTGTCATTGCTAACGGGAAAAGCAAATCGAGAGGCCACAGCATTTGGGGAAAAACTGACCGTCTTTTTAAAACCCCTATCCCTACGCCCTTTTTTGATATGTCAATCCCCCTCAGACGTAATCCTACGACTCATGCCCTCAAAGAAAAGTCAACAAGGGGCTGCTATCCTTCAAGTTACCTGAATCAAAGCCACCCCAAATGATCATGCTAGCCCCGAGCCCATGCAACTAGGAGTTAAAGGGCTGTATCTGAAGAGAGATCGAGCGGCTTCGGGTTTTTATGTTTCTTTGTGTAGGCAGGCCCCCGCAACGCAGTGTGCCCATAAAGGCCCGGAGGACTTGCTGAAAACACCGGGTGGGGTTTGGTTTTTGGGAATCAAAAATTTTTTTCCATTACCCCAGCAAACCCTTTCAAATTGGGGGGGGAAATTCATGACTGCCAGGGGTTTTTCAGTTTTTTTAAAATCTGGCTAGCTAACTCCTGAACCCAAAAAGGGGGTTTTAAATTTGGACGCTGTGTCATTTTGTTTTTTAAAAAAATTTTTTACGTTTAGGGAAAAACAAAAATGGGTTTTCACTGAAAACAATAAAAACTACAGAAAATGGTTTCCCCAGGAATTTGGAAAATGGAGCTTGTAGCCTAGAATTTTTTTTTCTTATGTGAAAACCATCTTGTTTATCACTTACAAAACCCCAAAATTTTTTAAAATTTTTTTAAGAAAATTTTGGTGGTAAAATCATTGCGAGAGGCGTCAACTTCATGAATTCACACCAGAAGAAAAAGGCTTGCATAAGGCTGCATAAAGAGCCCCAAATCCCCGTGTACGGGGAGGGATGATTACAAAAAATGTAGGACAAATAAAATTTTTAATTTTTTTTGTAGTTTTATTGAATATATTTATTTAACCACAAAAAAAAACTGTGAGTGCAGTTAAACGTTATTTGGAAAACAAAACTGCTTTTCAAACTGAAATTTTTGGGGACTTACCCGTCCAAATCCTTCGAAACCTTTACAATCATTTCACAAAAAAAATATTTTTTATTTTTATCTTTATTTATTATATTTTATTTTTATAAATTTTTTATTTTATAATAAAGTTTAAAAAAGCGAGAATTTTTTTTAGGTTTTTTAGGGGGATAAAGAAAGAACGCAGATTGACATTTGTTCGTTTAAATTTTTTGTTACATTTATATTAACACAAGCTTTTGAAAAGGTAAGTAGGATATTTTTATTTAAAAGATAAATTTACGATTTAAAATTTTTTCAGGAAATTTTGTTTTTAAAAAGTCTTTGGAAAATCTAACTAGAAAAGTTTAAGTTTTGTGAAAACAGTACAAGATATAAATAAAAAAAAAAGAGATTCTCATGTTTTTGAACCCCTGAAAAAAGTGCTTATTTTTTTTTGAGGAAAAACCAAATCTCAAATCCCCAACCACATCACTCTTTTGGGTGAATTTGCTTATTCCTTCTTCCCAAGCAAACATAAATAATAAAAACTTAAAAAAACGCCGGCGTGTTTCGTTTTGGGGGGGTATTCAAAAAACCGCGCGTTCAGTGAAACATTTTAAACTCAAAGCGCGCTGGGGCGGGGGGGGGGGTCGCATTTAAAATAAGAAGGGAGACGGAAAAACGGACATCGCTTGTTTCAATGTTTTCTTTATCACAGAATATTTGTTTTCAGGCACTTTTTTTGTTAAAGTAGAAAGAGGGTTTTATAGAATTTCTATGTTCTTCGTTGAGTTTCCCGAGTTACATCATTTTTAAAGGCTTTGTATTGAAAAAGCGCAGCAAAGGGTGCAGAAACACTCCCCTTTTGTTTCTTTTTTTTTATAATCCAAAGTTTTTTTTTATTATGTCTGTTACAAAAAAAAAGAGACCCTTACAGATTCGGGTTTTTGTATTGCACTTATCTTTACGACAAAAAAGAAAGTGTAATTTTGTTTTTCGGGGGATCGGAGAAATACCCCAAAAGGTACCGGTTTAAACGACTCCAGAGGGTTTTTAAAAAAATTCATCAAGACCCGTTAAACATTCAAAATTCCCCTATAAATGGACTCCTATCAGGGAACCTGTGAACAAAAACCCATGGAAGTGGGAAATCAACAAAATCAACCGTGAAAGCAAGAGGCCTATTTTACTGGAACCATCACATTTAGTCATGATTCCCGCCATGAAATATCCGGGTATCCCCGGTTATTGTTTCCCACCCAATTCTTGGGAAGTGGGGGATCAAACTGGTCACAATTTTGTTTTTTTTAAATGTCAAAAAAGTCATTTCAAACCTTTCCACTACCAGCACGAAAATCCGAGTGCAAAACCCCTCACCAACCATCCCATTTCAAGACCTAAGAATTTCAGCAAAACCAAAGCCACTCAACGCCCCCTCTCGTCCTTGGGATTGCGCCCTTGATCTCTTACCAAACGCCCTGCCCCAAAAATAAAGTTATCCCCCTGTCCGTCCAGAAGTCAAGTATGGAACAACACAGGAAGCTTACTTGGTTTCATCTGTCCATCCATTCCCCCGCTGCGCAGGATTTTTTTTTGTGGGAAGGATGGAGGACTACGCCCAGCATCGATTTCGGGGGTTTTAACAAGTCAAGTCAAATTTTTGTTATCCACTACCCCTTTTCTGAGCATTAACGCTCAGAGAAGCTAAGATTTACACCAAAAAGTTTTAAAGTGCCATAACCTCATTAATATCAAGGAGGGGGTGAAGGAAAGCATTTCTGACCCAAAAAAGGGGGCACTGAATACAGGGTTTTTGCGATGGGTGGGCCCAAGCACTGGAATTCCGTCCTTATTAACGAAAACTCAGAGAACCCCCGCAGAGCGCGGAGTTGTCTGGGGGGGGGGGAGGTGGATTCTGTAAGCCACCCAGCAGAGGGAGCCCTCGCCCGGGACGACTGTGTGTGCCCCGCTTACGTCATTTCCTGTTTGGGGGACATTTAAGCATGGCCTTAGCCCGGTTTCTTTTTCGAAGTATTTCCGCCTTCTGCCTTTCGAGCGTTTTTCCATTGCCATTGTTTTTTCTTGGAACTTTGCCGGTTACCTGCTTTCTGCCTTTGGATTCCCCGTTTTGTCCTGGATTTGGGTGCCTACGTGTATTACCCCGCCCGCCTCATTTCGTTTCCGCGCTGTTTTGGATTTTTGCGTGGATTTCATTAAAAAACTGCACATGGATTCAAAACCGCCCCGCGTCCTTAACATGCAATATACAAATTTGTACGTAGCAATAGTCAACTGCAGTCCCGTCTGAACACTTTTTTTATCGAACTTGAAACAAATGCCCCTAAATAATATGTAAGGGTGAAATCCTATCTGGTTTCTAAATTTTAAAAAAAAATTTGCCAGTAAAGGTGCAAAATTTTATGTGCAATAAAATAACTTATTTAATTGCAATATTATCTGACCTAAAACACTACGTTTCTATTCTTTTTAAATGTATTTTTTTATAAAATTCGTGTTAAACAATCTGAAAGGGCAAAGTGCGATACTATAAAAAGGGGCATTTACCAATTGCTCAATGGAAATTTTGACCAAGCATTGTTTATTTTTTGGGGAAAATTGTACTGTACTGATTATGTCTTTTTTTGTCGTGGTAATAGTTTAAGTTGTTCCTAAATTTTTTTGTGTGCAGAAAAATACAAGCAATAAGGGATTTGTTTGGTTATTTTATAAAGGTTTGATGAACGGCAGGGAAGAATGCCAAGAGAGCATTTTAAAATCCCGCCGCACAGACCCAAAAGGGAAAAAGGGTTTTGAAGCAGTTCCCAAAGAAAGGTCGACTCCGATGAGAATAAAGCAAATCTGCAGGACCGGCATTAGCAAGGGTTGAGAAAGTAAGTGATCATCAATCAAACTCCAAGGTTTTTGGCTGTTTTGGGGGATTTATGGGGAGTGCTAAGGATTTTAAAATTTGATAAAAGAGGGTTTTTATGGAAACCCAAGCGTTCATTTGGCAAGGTTGAGTTTAAGGTGGTGGCCTTATCTACAATAATGTCTGAACAGCTGTGATGCGAGAGCTTCTTGGGTTTCATGAAAACCAGTTTTGATGACAGAACCCCATGATGCAGTATCCCAAAGAGAAGGGCCCAAGAACGGGCCCCGGGCACCCCCTATTTGAAATTGCAAATTGGACACTCATCTCAAAATCCTGAAGGACTATCTGTGAGGTACGACTCAAATTTCTGGGGGGGGTTCCTGAGGCCCTTTCCAATGTGTTACAGGAGGGGTTTGGGGGGCTTTAAAATGTTGCGTCCCCACAAAAGGGGATTGAAACATGGTACCCCCAAATTTTCCCACACATTTTTGATTTTTAAAAAAATAAACACGTAAAATTTTACGCACCATAAGTACGCCCCTTTTTCCTGGAGGAGAAAAGTAATTAAATAAATAGCGATTTTAAATCTTATTTTTTGTCGATTCACTTTAAATTAAAAACTCCCCGAAATTACATAATTTTACAAAAACAAATACAAATTTTTAACAAAAGGGGGTAAATAATTTTTTCTGGGATGCTAGTTTTAAGAAGAAAGTGCTAAGGTGCCAAAAATTAATCTTTAAAAACAACCCGTAAATGTTTGAAAAATTTTGCGAGAACATGGTGTCACTTACTTGATATTTGGGGACATGGGATTCTGGGCGAAGTCCGTTGTCCCGTATAGCCAAAGAAATAGCTTACAACCACGTTTCATGAGGATTTATGTCGTGTGAAGGCTCTCAACCATAATGAAAAAAACCCTAGTTTGAAGGATATAATAGGGGAAAACGGTAAGTTCCTTTTTAAAAACTTTTTTAATTTAGACCCAATCGTAGTCGTATTTAAACGCATAAATTGGCCTATCGTTTTTCCCCTAAAAAAAAACTAAAAAAAAGTTATTAGCAAAACTGCATACAATTTAATTTTTTTGAAATTTCCCTTAGACAGCACTGCATCACATACAGGAATGCTACTGTAATGGAAATCACAACATGGGCTCAGGAATACTTCCAGAAAACATTGTTGGTGGACACAATCCACCGTGCCATTCGCCGTTGCTGGCTAAAACTCTATAGGTCACAAAAGAACCCATATCTAAACATGATCCAGAAGCGCAGGCGTTTTCTCTGGACTAAGGCTCATTTAAAATGGACTGTGGCAAAGTGGAAAACTGTTCTGTGGTCAGACGAATCAAAATTTGAAGTTCTTTTTGGAAAACTGGGACACCATGTCCTTCAGACTAAAGAGGACAAGGACAACCCAAGTTGTTATCAGCGCTCAGTTCAGAAGCCTGCATCTCTGATGGTATGGGGTTGCATGAGTGCGTGTGGAATGGGCAGCTTATACATCTGGAAAGGCACCATCAATGCTGAAAGGTATATCCAAGTTCTAGAACAAAATATGCTCCCATCCAGACGTCGTCTCTTTCAGGTAAGACCTTGCATTTTCCAACATGACAATGCCAGACCCACATATTGCATCGATGACAACTTCATGGCTGCGTAGAAGAAGGATCCGGGTACTAAAATGGCCAGCCTGCAGTTCAGATCTTTCACCCATAGAAAACATTTGGTGCATCATAAAGAGGAAGATGCGACAAAGAAGACCTAAGACAGTTGAGCAACTAGAAGCCTGTATTAGACAAGAATGGGACAACATTTCCTATTCCTACTTGGACTTGCCTATCTGTGTATGTACCCCTGCCTGCCTCACGTTTCTGAGTTCACTGTCTGCTGTTTTTGGATTTGTTTGCTGTGAATTTCATCAAAACACTGCACATGGATTCTAACCAGCGCCTCAGCGTCCTTACACCTAATACTTTGCCACCGAAGAATCCAGCAGAAGTTACGAATCTACAGGCCGTGTTTGCTTATCAAAGCAACGTTCTAAAAAAGTATCGTGATCAACTGGCTAAAGCTCAAGTGGCTAATGACTACCTCACTCAGTATCTACGATCGCTGCCACCACCTACGCCCACGAAGGTAAACTTTGCACTTCCTGACAAATTCAACGGTTCTGCTGAGCAATGTAAAGGTTTGCCTCACGTTTCTGATTCACTGTCTGCTGTTTTGGATTTGTTTGCTGTGGACTGATGATAAGAAGTGTGCTTTCCTCATGTCATTGCTAACGGGCAAAGCGATCGAGTAGGCCACAGCAGTTTGGGAAACTGACCGTCTGTTTCAAACATCCTATCCCTATCGTTCCTTTTCTGATTATGTCACATTAGCCATCAAGATCGATAATCTCATACGTACTCACTGCCCTCAAAGCAAGTCAACAAGCGTCATGCATATCCTTCAAGTTACCTGAATCAAGCCACGCCAATGATCATGCTAGTCCCGAGCCCATGCAACTAGGAGTTACAAGGCTGTCATCTGAAGAGAGATCGAGACGAGTCGTTCAGAGTTTATGTTTCTATTGCTGTAGTGCAGGCCACCGCAACGCAGTGTGTCCACTCAAGGCCCGGAGAGACTTCGCTGACAACAGCCGGGTGAGTGTTGATCACATCTCCATTACCAACGCTTAATCTCTCACTACCATTGTCGAGATTACTACTGAAAATGACTCATTTGAATTCACAGCGCTGATTGACTCTGGCTCAGCATTAACCCTCTGGAGTCTAAGGGTATTTTTGGGGCCTGGAGAAGTTTTGTCATGCACTGACATTTGTGCTTTTTTCAGTTTCTTATAAATATCTAAATGGCTAAAGTCTAATCTCACTGTAATCAGCACAAACTAGGCTATAATAATATGTGAGCAGCATGTATGTACATGATTGTGTTTTTGAGAAAAAATTTTTTATGCGTGGTTAGTGAAAAACTAAAAATGTTAAATCACTTGAATAAGGCAATAAAACACATACAGAACATTGGTTCCCAGGAATTTTGAGAACTGGAGCTTGTAGCCTAGAATTTTTTTTTTCTAAATGATGTGAAATCATCTTGTTTACTCACTTACAGAAAACAATATATTGATTTAAATTTTCTAAGAAACTTTTTGTTGGTAAAAGTCATATGCGAGTGGGCGTCAACTATCATGAATTCACACCTGAGAAGACAAAGGCCTGCATAATGAGCTGCATAATGAGCCATTCAGTCAGCTGTGTCACTGAGAGGGATGAGTTACAAGAAAGAATGTGAGGACAAAATAAATCTATATAATTTTATGTTTGTAGTTTATTTAGAATATATTTAATTATCCCACAACATAATTTAATATTCACTTGTGAGTGCAGTTAAACAGTTTATTAGGAAAAATCAAAGCTGACTTTCAAACTGAATTTTTTGCATCATTACTCCAGTCACACAATCCTTCAGAAATCCTTTTAACAATCTTATTTTTCTACAAAAAAAACATTATTTGTTATTATTATCATTATTATCATTATTATTATTATTATTATTATTATTATTATTATTATTAATAATGTTGAAAAGAGCTGAGAATTTTTTTTTAGGTTTTTTAGGGGGGATAAATTGAAAGAACAGCAATGATTGTTACATTTGTTACAGTTACATTTATTGTTACATTTATATTATTTACATCAAGCTTTTGAATGGTATAGTAGTGTATATTGTTATTGAAACTTCATAATATTTCACTTGATTATACATTTAGTCAGGAATTATAGTTTGGAAAAAGTCTTTGGAAAAAAGTCTAACTAGTAAAATGTTTACACGTTATGTGAAAACTAGTACAAGTATATAAATAAATAAAAAGAGACTTACTCATGTTTATGAACTCTGCTGAATAAAGTGCTTCATTATTTTTTCTGAGGAAATCCAAATCTCAAATCCTCAACCACATCACATCTTTTTGGGGTGAATTATGTCTTATTCCTCTTATCGCGAAGCAAACAGTAAAATAATAAAAACTTGAAGAACAGTCTCGCTGCGTTGTCTTCTGTTGTGTGGGCGTATTCAAAAGCCGCGCGCTTCAGTGAAACATTTGAATCTCAAAAAGCGCGCTCGGCGCGCGGGGGGCGTGGTCGCATTAGAAGATAATGAAGGGAGACGTGAAAAACGGACATCGCGTTGTTTTCATATGGATTACTTTATCACAGAATATTTGTTTTCAGCAGCACTTGTTTAGTTTAAAAGTAGACATGTCAGGCTTTCTATAGATATCTCTCTCATGTCTCTTCGTTGAGTATTCCCTGAGTTACAGTTCATTTTAATGACGGATTTGTATCTGAAGATCAGCGCAGACAAAGGCTGCAGACAGCACTCCTTGTTTGTTATCTTTATTTTATAAGTGCACAAAGTTTTGTTGTTATTATGTCTGTATACAAAAAAAAGTAGACCCTTTACAGATTCGATTGATGTATTGCACTTATCTGTACGATCAAAACTGAAAGTGTAATTTAAGTTCTTTTCGGGGTTATCAGGAGAAAATACCCCAAAACGCGTATACGCGTTAATCGACTCCAGAGGGTTAAACCTCATTCATCAAGACCTCGTTACAACATTCAACATTCCCATACTACAATGTGATCCTCCTATCAAGGTGAACGCTGTGAACAACAAACCCATTGGAAGTGGCATAACTCAACAAACTCAACCCGTGAAGATGCAAGTAGGCCTATTTCACTGAGAAACCATCACATTCTATGTCATTGACTCTCCATGCCATGAAATCATCCTTGGATATCCCTGGTTATCTGTTCACGACCCAGTCATCTCTTGGCAGAGTGGTGAGATCAAACATTGGTCACAATTCTGTTTTTGTAAGTGTCTAAATAACGTCATTTCTAAGCCTTGTCTCACTACCAGCATCGAAAGTCCAGAGTGCAAGCCCGTCACCATACCATCCCATTATCAAGACCTTCAAGAAGTATTCAGCAAAACCAAAGCCACTCAACTGCCACCTCATCGTCCTTGGGATTGCGCCATTGATCTCTTACCAAACGCCATGCCACCCAAAAGTAAAGTCTATCCACTGTCACGTCCAGAAAGTCAAGCTATGGAAGCATACATCGAGGAAGCTCTCAGCTCTGGTTTCATCTGTCCATCCACTTCCCCAGCTGCAGCAGGATTTTTCTTCGTGGAGAAGGATGGAGGACTACGCCCATGCATCGATTATCGAGGTTTGAACAATGTCACAGTCAAGTTTCGTTATCCACTACCACTAGTTTCTGCAGCACTTGAACAGCTCAGAGAAGCTAAGATTTACACCAAACTAGATTTGAGAAGTGCCTATAACCTCATTAATATCAAGGAGGGTGATGAATGGAAGACTGCATTTCTGACCACTAGGGGACACTATGAATACCAGGTTATGCCGTATGGGCTGGCCAATGCACCTGCGATATTCCAGTCCTTCATTAACGAAATTCTCAGAGACGTCCTTGCAGAGCGCCAGGAGTTGCTCGTGGGGGGGGGGAGGTGGATTCTGTAACGCCACGCCAGCAGAGGGAGCCCTCGCCCGAGTACTGACTGTGTGCTGCTCTGCTTCACCTGTCATTTCCTGTTTGGTGGACATTTAAGCATGGCCTTAGCCACGGTTACTTTGCGAAGTATTGCCAGCCTGTCTGTCTGCCTTACCGAGCGTTATTCCCATTGCCATTGTTTGCCTTCTTGTGTATGATCTTTGCCTGGTTACCCTGCTTTCTGCCTTTTGGATTGCCCACTGTTTTGTCGCCTGGATTGGACTGCCTATCTGTGTATGTACCCCTGCCTGCCTCACGTTTCTGATTCACTGTCTGCTGTTTTGGATTTGTTTGCTGTGGATTTCATTAAAATACTGCACATGGATTCTAAAGCCGCCTCAGCGTCCTTACACATGCAATATACAATATTGTACAGTATGCAATATGTCAATCTGCAGTACCACTGTCTGAACACTTTATTTATCAGAACTTGAAACAAATGCACTAAATAATATGTAAGGGTGAAATACCATATCTGGTTACTAAATGTGAAACACAATATCTGCAGTAAAGGTGCAATTATATATGTGCAATAATATACACTATATGTCAATGTGCAATACTATATCTAGACACTAAATCACTACAGTTACTCATTCCATTTAAACTGTACTTTTGTATAAACTTACTGTGTATATCAATCTGAAGGTCAACGTGCGATACTATAAATGGTCACTTTACTCAGATTGCTCAATGTGAATATCATGACTCAAGTCACTTGTTGTATTTACTTGTAAAATTGTACTGTACTGTATTATAGTCTTTTATTGTCTGTGGTAATATGTTTTAAGTTGTGTCCTAATTTTGTTGTGTGCAGAAAAATACAATGACAATAAAGGCATTCAGTTCGGATTATTTTATAAAGGTTTGATAGAACTGGCAGGAAGACCTGCCAAGAGAGCATTGTAATAGTCCAGCCTGCACAGAACAAGAGCTTGAACAAGGAGTTGTGAAGCATGTTCCAAAGAAAGGGTCTGATCTTCCTGATGATGAATAAAGCAAATCTGCAGGACCAGGCAGTATTAGCAATGTGGTCTGAGAAAGTAAGCTGATCATCAATCATAACTCCAAGGTTTCTGGCTGTTTTTGAAGGATTTATGGTTGATGTGCCTAACTGGATTGTAAAATTGTGATAAAATGATGGGTTTGATGGAACCACAAGCTGTTCTATTTTGGCAAGGTTGAGTTGAAGGTGTTGGTCCTTCATCTAGCAATAAATGTCTGTTAGACAAGCTGTGATGCGAGCAGCTATCTTCGGGTCATCATGAAAAGCCATGTTTCTGAATGACAGACCCTAGTGATGTCATGTATTCCGATAAGAGAAGTGGCCCAAGAACTGAGCCCTGAGGCACCCCAGTAGTTAGAAGTTGCAACTTGGACACCTCACCTCTTCAAGATACCTTGAAGGACCTATCTGTGAGGTACGACTCAAATCACTGGAGTGGGGTTCCTGAGATGCCCTTTGCCAATAGTGTTGACAGGAGGATCTGGGGTCTCATTTATAAATGTTGCGTACACACAAAATGGGCATTGAAACATGCGTACACAATTATCCACACACATATTTTGATTTATAAAAAAATAAACAGCGTAAATATGTACGCACCATATAGTACGATCTCTTTTTCCTGGAGTGAGAAAAGTAATTAAGTAAATAGCGATTTTAAACTCTTATTTTTATGTCGATATACACATTTAAATTAAATACTCCACTGAAATTACATAATTTTACAAAAACATAATTACATAATTTTATTAACAACAGGGTAAATAATTTTTACTGTGGTATGCTATGTTTTAATGACAGCAAGGAGTGCTATAGGTGCACAATAATTAATCTTTAAACTAAACTACAGATAACATGTTATGAGAAATATTTTAGCGAGAACAATGGTGTGCACTTACTTCGATATTATGGTGGACACTGCTGGATTCAGTGGTCGAATTGTCCGTTGTCCAGTATATGACCAATGATAATAGCTTACAACCACAGTTGCACTGAGGTATTGATGTCGTGTGAAGGCATCTCAACAACATAATGAAAAATACCACTATGTTTGAAGGATATAACTAGGAGAAAACGGTAAGATTCCTTTTTAAAATACTTTTTAATTGACGAGCCCAATCAGATAGTCGTATTTAAACTGCAATAAATATGGACCTATCTGTTTCCACTAAAAATAGCTAAAAGATGTTCATTAGCAAAACTGCATACAATTAATTTGATTTGAATTGTTTAAAGCAATTGAAATACTATCTGGCCTGTGTAAAAGAATGAGATCAACTCTATTCTAAATTATATCTGAGAACAACTTTAAACCATTTTGTTTTTATGGATATTTCTATATATTTATTATAAAACATAAGGATACTGGATAATTTGTGGCACAAATGGCATTATAGTCCCTATCATATTTCCTTAATGTCTCAGTGTTAAACATAGTGTCACGTGCATGGGAATATGCATGGAAAGGATATGCAGATGAGGTTATGCATAGAGGCAGGCTCCCTATATGGTTATTTCGGGGAGGAGTCAGGGTGGAGATGCACGTACGCACAATCTTCCTCTGACTGGGATTTATAAATGTTTTTTGTGCAGGTTCTGGCATAAACATGGTTTTATAAATCTGAAAACTTTTGTGCATACGCAAAATCTAGCTTTTGTGCCTACATACATTTTTACGATGAAATCTATGGAGAGTTTTATAAATGAGACCCCTGGTGGTTAACTGTGTCAGATGCACCAGACAGATCCAGCAAGATAAGTGTTGAAGATTTGGAATCTGCTTTTGCCATTCTTAGGACTTCAACAACTGAAATCAAGACAGTCTTGGTTGAATGTCCATTTCCGAAACCAGGTTGTTATGTGTGAGAGAGGCAGAGACTTGGTTGAATACAGCTCGTTCTAGTGTTTTTGCAATGAAAGGAAGAAGGTAAACCAGTCTGTAGTTCTCTAATGGGTCATTTTCACTAAGCGTTACAGTACAGTATAGTACAGTACAGTACGATTCGGTATGGGTAACCCTGATCAGGCTTGCGTTTCCACTGCCAATAGCACCCTTACTTGGTAGGCGTGGTGTATGCCAGAAAGTTGCAATCGATGTCACTGAATAGGCATGGTGTACGCCGGAAAGTAGCGCTCGGCATCATTCTTGTTTGAAAAGAGCCGTAAACAATGGAGGAAATACAGCAGATCCTGTTAGGGTAAGCTAACATAAGCTAATGTTTTTACACTGTGCACCGACATTGTATTATCATGGTGTTGTGTTTCAGCTGTGTAGCATGTTTAGGCTTGTAGCATGCGCAAGTGACGATTCTCTGTAAACCAATCAGCATTCTGCAGTGGGTCTAGCTCCAACCTTTAGGTACCATACTATTGTGGATGTACAAATGCAGAGAAATGGCTTGAAGGAGATGAGATATATCATCATTGAATAGGATCAAGCAGACAAGTAGTAGGATGATTAGAAAGGATGAGTTTGGAGACTTCTGCCTCACTGAGTGAAGAGAATCAGAATCAGAATTAGCTTTATTCGCAAGGTGTGCGCAAACACACAAGGAATTTGTTGTGGTTTTTTTAAAGGTGCTCCTGGTACATACATACATGCATACATACACATCTGACATGAGAATTTTTTTTTTTAAATAAATTTAACAAGACTTAAAAAATGTGAAAGAATCTGGAACAGTATATTGATTTATGTACAGATTTGTGCATTTATACTCTATATAGAACTGTATAAATAATAGAGATATTCATATGTATTTACATAATACTTGAGAAGGCAATACTTAAAGATGTAGAATGATTTATGGAAATGAATTACAGAACACAGAATTACAGAACACTGGTAATGATTCATATGTTAGCTGTTTAAGCTGGAGATGGCATGGGGGAAAAAACTGTTTTAATGTCTAGATGTTCTACTGCCCAGAGATCTGTAGGGTCTGCCTGAGGGGAGAAGTGCAAACAGGTTGTTTCCGGGCTGAGAGGGGTCTTTGATGATGTTATCTGCCCGTTTTTTCACTCTGGAGTTGTACAAGTCCTGAAGAATGGGCAGGTGCACACCAATGATCCTTTCTGCGGTCCTAACAGTCTGTTGCAGTCCTCTTAAATCTTGCTGGCTGACGCAAACCAGACAGTTATAGAAGAGCACAGAACAGACTCAATATTAGCTGTGCCTGTGGCAGGTTGAACCTTTTCAGCTGACGAAGGAAGTACAACCTTTGCTGGGCCTTTTTCACAATGGAGTCAATGTGAATGTCCCACTTCAGGTCCTGAGAGATGGTGGTGCCCAGGAACCTGAATGACTCTACTGCAGACACAGAAGCTGGTGATCCACTGACAGATGGAGGTGGGTACAGAGAGCTGTGTGAGTTTATTCTGAATGGTGTCCGGGATGATGGTGTTGAAAACGGAGATGAAGTCCACAAACAAGATCCTTGCATAAGTCCCTGGTTTGCCCAGATGTTGGAGGATAAAGTGCAATCCCATATTGACTGCATCATCCACAGACCTGTTTGCTCGGTAAGCAAACTGCAAGGGGTCCAGCAAGGGTCCAGTAATGTCCTATAAGTAGCCCAGCACCAGTCTCTCAAATGACTTCATGACCACAGATGTTAAAGCAACAGGTCTGTAGTCATTAAGTCCTGTGATTTTTGGTTTCTTGGGTAAGGGGATGATGGTGGAGCGTTTGAAGCAGGAGGGGACTTCACACAGCTCCAGGGATCTGTTGAAGATAAATGTGAAGATGGGTGATAGCTGGACAGCACAGGTTTTGAGGCAAGCTGAAGAGACACCATCTGGGCCTTTGGCTTTCCTTATCTTCTGCTTCCTGAAGACTTTGCATACATCCTCTTCACAGATCTTGAGTACAGGCTGAAAAACAATAGGGGGGAGGGTGTTGATGGCTGTGCTGTGAGATGGTCAGATCGGGTGTGGGGTGTCAGACCAGGCTTTTGCTTTTCAAACCTGCAGTAGAACTCGTTCAGGTCTTCAGTCAGGTGTTGATTGTCCTCAGTGCTGGGGGATGGGGTCTTGTAGCTGGTGATGGCTTTCAGGCCATTCCACACTGATGTAGAGTCATTACTTGTAAACTGTTGTTTTAGCTTTTCAGAGTAGTTTAACTTTGGCACTCTTATCTCCCTATTCACTGTGTATTTGGCCTGTTTGTACAAGTCCCCACTCCTGTAGGCGTCCTCTTTGGCCTGGCAAAGCTGTTTGAGTTTTGCACTGAACCAAGGTTTGTTGTTGTTAAACGATAAATAAGTCCTGGTGGGATCAGGAGCATACACACTGCAGACGGAAGGATGTGAATGAGAGTATGTTTGCTGGTAAGATGTGCTTGACAGATTGTGGTGTGGAAAAATGTGCACTGATGGTTTTAATTTTATTAATGAAGAACTTGGCAAAGTCGTCAGCCGTTAGAGTTGAAGGAGGGGAAAGAAAATGTTTTAAAGAGCATGCAAGAGTTAGACGAATTGTTAATTTTATGATAGTATGTCCTTATAGCAGTGGAGATATTAGGAGAGAAGGAAGAGAGGAGTGACTGTTACACATTAAGGTCATTAGGATTTTTTTATTTGCGCCATGCCCTTTCAGCAGCCCTGAGCTTAGAATGATGTTTGCTGAGAATATCAGACAGCCAAGGGCCAGTAGGGGTGGTACGGCTTGGCCTGAAAGACAAGGGGCAGACAGTGTCTAAACAAGATGCAAGAGTGTATCAGAAAGTATCAGTAGTCAAGTCAAGTCAAGTCACCTTTATTTATATAGCGCTTTAAACAAAAAAGATTCCGTCAAAGCAACTGAACAACATTAATTAGGAAAACAGTGTGTCAATAATGCAAAATGACAGTTAAAGGCAGTTCATCATGGAATTCAGTGATGTTGTCATGCAGCTCAGTTCAGTTTAAAAAGCACTGTTAGCATCAAGATATAATAACTGTTTAGGGGGAGGAAGTTAAGATGAAACCATAGCAGATAGCCGGAAGGGTGAGTGAGCGTAGGTTACGTCGAAAGATGACATGAGGAGGGGTATGTGTTGTGTCAGGAATTATGTTGAGGTTAAGAGTGACGCCTGATTTACACAAACTCCATCTGCAGTGTGTATGCGGTCCATGTGCATTACGTATGCGGTGCAGAAGCAGCACAGACTCATTGTGTTTTCACACAGGATGCGTTTGCAGTCCGCTCCTGATCCGAGGCTGTTTAACACAAACACAACATTTTTCCATTTATTTTTTATTTCAAATCCAAACGTAGTTAGCCTATACTGAATGTGCTTTTTCAGCATTGTGATCCTCATTTATCACAGAACAGTTACACAATCTTTCGTTGACATTCACGTTTAAACTCAATTAATATAAACAGCATATTAAATCAGGGTTTGTACAGGTGCCTGGAATCCTTGAAAATGCTTGAATTTTAATGCAGTGTTTTCGAGGTTTGAAAAATGCTTGGATTTTGGATAAAGTGCTTGAAATGCAGTTGCATTGGTTTCATAATAATTTGCTTTCTTACTGAATACTTCAAAATAGGTAAAATAGGGAAGGTATTATTAAAAATGTTTTAAATGTTTTTTTGTTTTTTTTGTTACATAAAATAAGTAGCTCAGCTCTAGTCTGTGCGTGTGGCTGTAGTTTGATCTTTATTAACGCGCGCCCTCTGATGGAGCAGAGCGGGAGATATAAAAACTTGCCTGGAGCTTGCTGCGATGGCTTGAAAATGTCAAGTTATGGTTAAAACGAGAACTAAATACTTGAGTAGTCTCTAAATACTTGAGTAGTCTCATGTTAAAGCCGGTGTTTTTTTTGTTTTTTTTTTCGTGGAAGAGTCTGCGCTTTCGAGCCATATAAAAGGTAAACAAAAATTTCCCTACTCAGTTAAGCTATCTTTAAGACTGTCGCGATTAAAGCAAACCTGTCAACATTTGCGTCCTAAAATACGGGAGACGGGGGTGGGGCAAAAGTATCAATTATTATATTATATTATTATTATATTATTATTATTATATTAATTTAAACAATTATTATCAAACAATTATTTAAACTGCGTGTTTTCTGCATATAAATAAGGGTCGTTTTTGGCTTTGGACTAAAATAAAAAATAGAAGGGCTTATTGAAAAATGCTAATTCATTCTCTCTTCATTCTTTCGCTTTTCGTCAGGAATATAGCCATTTCCCCAGTAACTGCAGTAAACAAAGCAGCACAGCACCTGATTTTGCAACCTGCAGCGCTCATAGCCTTTTGATGTGTAAGCTATCTCAATTTTCATGTTTATTTGTTGATGTTTTTTCACCGGTGCACCACCTAAGTCTTCTCCTCCTGTCCCATTTCTATCCTTTCCTTCCCGCGGTACTCGTCACTGTTGTAGGTTGCCAAGTTGAGGAAACAAATGGTTTGAAACTTGTATGTGTCAATTGTGTGAGAAGGATGCATTTCATACAAGATCTGGCAACTGGCTTAAATGTATTTGGCTTCTAGATTTTTATATTAAGTTGCTCAAGCAAGTGGCAAGCTTTCTTGTGTTAGGTTATCACAAATATTTTAAATTAAAACTTACCACTGACAGAAACAGTCGGCTCTAGTGCTTTTTACATTTAAATCTTTATTACAAACAGTCACACGGGTCATTAAAGAACTTTGTTTTTCTACCTCCAAAAGACACGAGTGCATATGTTGACTTATCTAAAAGTGCACTTTTCTTCGTTTTAAACCTAGCCAAAAAGCCTGTGAAACACAGTAGATTTTAATTGTATCTATTTATTGTGAAATTACTACGTTTCCATGTTCATTTTTGCCCCAAACAAAGCGCTGTCACTTTAATTCAGCGCGTGCAGCACAGCAAAAATAGACTCGATGCGTAAACGATCGTTGCACTGCTGCAGACTCGCTGCACCTGGAATGCATTGACGGACCACAACCATGCGCAGTGTGAAAGCGCTAATCCATAACATGGGTGCGTAAAAAAAAAAAAATGCAACGCACACAAACTGCAGACGGAGTATGTGTGAAACAGGCATGAGGAAGAAGTGATCCAAAGTGAAGAAGTGATTTTTTTCTTAATGTCTACTTGAAATATGACATTTAACTATCAGAGAGTCTAGTTGAGTTCTGTGAAAAATCACACATTCTTCTGGCTTTATAGGGACATTACATAGGTGTAATTATATTTATACTGTACAGTCTGTATTTTCTATCCCCTAACCCTAAGCCTACCCCTAAACCTACCCCTCACACAAAATTATGCATTTTTAGTTCAAAAATAAATAAAATTCTGTATTATTTATAAGCTTGTTTAATGGGAACCAAAAAATGTCCCATAAGGTCAAAATTTACTGGTATAACTATCCTTGTGGGGACATGTGGTCCCCATAACATAGAGAATACCAGGTACACACACACACACACACACACACACACACACTGGTTTCCATGTTTTATAGGGACTTCCCATAGGGTAGTACAAACAGTAAAATATTTAGATTATCAAAAAACTTTATTATAATTAGTTTTCCTCATGGAGCCAAAACAATTCACTACAAGGTAAAAAATAAATAAATGAATAAAAAAAAATGACTGTTTGTAAAAGTAACTTAGTGGTAAATGCTCTTTTAGCCTTTATTTAAAAAATGTGCCAATGAGGTGTTTTTTCTTTCTTTCTTTCTTTCTTTCTTTCTTTCTTTCTTTCTTTCTTTCTTTCTTTCTTTCTTTCTTTCTTTTCCAGGTGCTGGTAACCCAAAGTGTGAGATTGCCATAGTCATGTGCAGGAGCAAGTCACCGGACTCAAATAGTGACAGGTACTGAATCTCTGACATGCACTCCAAAAAAAGTCTATCAGCATAACTAGGTTAAATTAACATACTGTCAAAAAAGTTATTTTTGAAATTATTTAGCAATGGCAGATCTTTTGCAATCTCTCTCTCTCTCTCTCTCTCTCTCTCTCTCGCTCTCTCTCACACACACACACACACACATTCTGGCATGAGATCCTGTGGCGGTGAGATCTGCATTGCCGGCATTCTTTCACTAAGATTGCTTTAAACGACTCAGTACAGCTGAGTTTTGACATGCCACTTTACTAGCTAGACTTTAATCACATATTACTGCAGAACTTATTAGAACTTTACAACTTCTTTACAGTAATTAGGTATAAACCTTAAACTCTTACAGACCTTAGGGCCTCATTGATGTTCAAAGCACTAATGGTGCAGGCTGAACTATACGCTCTAATGCATGGGAAATTTGTTGTATTGAGGACTAGGAGTTCCACTTAAATGAAATAATCATCAATTTGTCAATAAATTAACCAATGTATTAATTTAAAAATATAAATAAATGACTTGTTGGTGAAAGTTCTTGGAATACATGGATGTCATAGTTTGTTTACTTCAGAAAAAAAGAAGAAACATAGAGATGAGAGGTCATGACAAGGCTAAAAATAATAACAAGGTTATCAGCACACTTAGTATGTACTTTTATTCAGGAAATAAAATGAGTGTTTAACCCTTAAATGCATACCTTGGGTCTTTAGCCACCCGGGGCATCATTCTCTACCCACTTCCTTCTTCATTTTTTTCAAGTTAGACATTAACTTTCTTAGTATTCTTCAATTTATTAATTATAAACATTATAACAAAAAAAAAAAAAAAAAAAAAAAGTAAAATATACAAGAATGCTAGTTTTCTGATTATTTTTTTGTAAAAAGTGTATAGGACCCGAGGTATTGGATTAAGGGTATTTAGAGACCCGAGGTATGTAAATGTGTAAGTATTTTTTTCCTGCAACTATATTTGCATATCTGATGACTCAATATATGTAATGCATCTTTTGTCCTCAAGGTGGCATTGTTTGATACACAATGATGATGTGACGTAATTACCGCAGGCCTAAAACAAAAGAATATCATCAGCAAAAATTGAAGTGGTTTGAATACCTTTACTGCAGAGCAATTACTATACGCAATGAAATATAAATGTCACTGTCATTTCAAGTCAAGTCAAGTCAAGTCTGCTTTATTGTCAATTCCTCCACATGTACAGTACATACATAAAGAGAATTGATATTGCGTTACTCTCAGACCCATGGTGCATACAGGTAGAGCCTAAAAATCCAGATGGATACAGATCAAATCAAATATAAAATATAAAATACAACTATACAAATAAGGGCATGTAAAAACAGAATAAAAATATAAAAATAAAGTTAAATAAAGCAGAGCAAGGCACATGGCAGAAAGAGTGCCCACCAGTGAAGTGAACAAACAGTGCAGATAAAAAAATTGTAGTGCAAAAAAGCTTTTTGCAATTTGATGCTGGATGTGGTGAATAAGCTGTTCAATGAAACTAGATCCAAAGGATATATAAATTGCACAGGTCATCCTAACACACTGCCTGATGAAGTACGGATATTGCAGGAGCGCACCAGGCCATCTCATTCTGAATTTAGTTTTTAAATTTTTCCCATTTTCCAAGTCTGGCGAGGTACCTTGTCCTCTCCAATTATGACAACATCACCTTCCTTCAGCATAGTAGCTTTTATTGAATCACTTTTATGGGCTGACTTTAAGTCCAGCAAATAGTCTTTCTGCCAACTGTTCTAAAAGGTAGTCTCTGTCATCACTTCAGTAAAGCATGCTCTTTGGTCTGATTTGAAGAAGTAGATTCTAAGACCATAGATTTGGGTGGCAGAGAGGTTTTGAGAGGTTAGTCTTATTCCTACCAAGAAATGTGAAAGTGTTAAAGGTTGGGGCTCGTCTGTGTCATGTATATATGAAAGTGGTCTAGAATTCAGAACCACTTGCACTTCTGTCAAAATAGATGTCATCTCTTCAAAGTTTAGTGAGGCTTTTTCTCGAACTTTTTTTTTCTAACAAGCCTTTCCCAAAAGAATCCCCACCAAGTAGCACACTCCACAATAAATTTGCAAGTAATAAACCTTGATGAAAAGAAATGTCACCTCAAGTCAAGTCACCTTTATTTATATAGCGCTTTAAACAAAAAAGATTGCGTCAAAGTAACTGAGCAACATTAATGGGGAAAGAGTGTGTCAATAATGCAAAATGACAGTTAAAGGCAGTTCATCTTTGAATTCAGTGATGTCATCATGCAGCTCAGTTCAGTTTAAATAGTATCTGTGCAATAATTTGCAATCAAGTCAACGATATCGCTCTAAATGAAGTGCCCCCAACTAAGCAAGCCAGAGGCGACAGCGGCAAGGAACCAAAACTCTATCGGTGACAGAATGGAGAAAAAACCTTGGGAGAAACCTGGCTCAGTCGGGGGGCCAGTTCTCCTCTGACCAGACGAAACCAGCAGTTCAATTCCAGGCTGCAGCAAAGTCAGATTGTGCAGAAGAATCATCTGTTTCCTGTGTTCTTGTCCCGGTGGTCGTCTGAGTATAAGCTAAGAGATTTTAAAGGGGGGGGTTTCATGCTGTTTCATGCATTCAGAGTTGTTTACACTGTTAAAGAGTTGGATTCTCATGCTAAGCATGGACAAAGTTTCAAAAAACGATTTGGACGTATGACAGAGTATTTCTGTGACAAAAATCTTACTTCCGGGTTCGTACAAGTTTTCGATCATGGCTCTTCATGACGTAGATGGTGGAACTCTTTATATAGGCATTTCTCCCAGAAAAACAACCAGAGCGAGAGCAAGATAACGCCCATCAACGAGCTTCCTCTGGCAGCAGCGCTGCACGGGACTTGCTCGGGAAGAATGTCTCCAAATAATTGAGTTTTTGGTTGTAAGGGAAAAATAACTTTGTTCAGCTTCCTAAAAAAGCTCAGCATTATGTAAACATTGGATACAGTTTGTTTTTCCGGGGCAGCAAGTGTGTTTGTTGATGGACGTTTTATAAACAAGGACCAGTTCGACACTGGATTAGCACATTTGATACTGTTTGATACTGTTCTTTCAAATCTTGGTCTGCCCTTTTAAATGTTTTTGCATTGTCCAAGTATATTTCTTTGCACAGAGCTCTTCTTGCTATAAATCTTTTCGAAGTGAGGAGAAATCTGACACATTATAGATGCACATCCCGAGTAACAGCACATGTAAAAAGTGCAATGTATGCCTTTTTGATGTCTCATTTGATTTGACATGGAAGGACCAGCAAAATCCACACCAGTGATTTCAAAGGGTTGTTTTCCAGTGTATCTCTTACACTTTAATGCATCACTGTTTTATGATAACTTTGAACTAGCAATTTAGAGTATCTTTGCAAGTGGGGAGCACCCATGGTTGCCGCACTCAGAAACTGAACTTGAACAGTTGCAATCATGCTCTTACACTAATGCAGGGGTCGGCAACCTTTAAGGCATGACGTGCAATTTTTAATTTTCCTGGTTAACCACTGTGCCCCCCCCCCCATGCATTATTATACAGAATACGCGCACACACACACACACACACACACACACACACACACACACACCACTGGCACACCGATCTTAGATCAAGCTGTGCAAAAAGTAACATTCAGGAGCTCATAAACTTGTTGTCAGGCGCTGCCACCTGACTTTTATTAATCGATACTGAATAGCTACATTATATTTCTCATCAAGGAGGGGGTACATTTTTTTTTTTTTACATTTTTAAAAAGTATGAAAATTTTTTAAGTAACTAAACTCAGTTTTATTGTTTGTACAGAGAGACAGACGCAGACAATTTAAACATCTCTCTCTCTCTGTCTCTCTCTCTCTCTCAAAATGGCCATGTTTGAGAAAAAATTTGCATCATTGGATATAGCTGTCGGTGATTTAACATTTCTATCGTAAACGTATCGTTAAAAGTTGACTAATATTAAATGATTTGCAGCTTTATCTTACCTCGCTCCAGTGGCGTAGCCAGAATTTTATTTTTGGGCGGGCCTGGGCAAAAGTGAGCGGGCAATAGGCTAACTAACAGACGGAGTCCAGTGGTGTAGCGCAAATCCACGGCTCCCAACCGCAAACTCAAAACATACTTCGTGTTAAACAGTTTTTTTATTTTTTTATTTTCTTTTTCTTTTTAAAAAATTTGGTGCTTGAAATAAAGCTTTTTCATTGATGATTGCATTGTTAATAATTTTATTTATAGTTCTATAATTTATTGTATAATAAATCTGTTTTTAAAGACCTTTTTAAAAACATTTTCAGTGAGGAGTAAGCTAGCCAAATCTTGATTATCCTCGCAGCATGTCTGTTATGCGGTGATGCGCTATGAAATTATTGTGGGGCAAATTAATTGTAATATTAATTCATCAATCGAATCTGTAAAGGGTCTACTTTTTTTTGTATACAGACATAATAACAACAAAACTTTGTGCACTTATAAAATAAAGATAACAAAACAAGGGTGCTGTCTGCAGCCTTTGTCTGCGCGCTGATCTTCAGATACAAATGCGTCATTAAAAATGAACTGTAACTCAGTGAATACCAACGAAGTGACATGAGAGAGATATCTATAGAAAGCCTGACATGTTACTTTTAAACTACAAACAAGTGCTGCTGAAACAAATATTCTGTGATAATAGTGGAATCCATATGGAAAAACACGCGCGATGTCAGTTTTTTCACATCCTCCCTTCATTATCTTCTAATGCGACCACGCCCGCGCGCCGAGCGCGCTTTTGAGATTCAAATGTTTCACTGAAGCGGCGCGGCTTTTGTAATACGCCCACACAACAGAAGACAACGCAGCGCAGATTGTCTTCAAGTTTTTTTTATTTTACTGTTTGCTTTCGCGATGAGAGGAAAAGACAATAAGTTCACCCCAAAAAGATGTGATGTGTGTGCAGGATTTGAGATTTGGATTTCCTCAGAAAAAAGAATTGAAGCACTTTATTCAGCAGAGTTCATAAACATGAGTAAGTCTCTCTTTTGTATTTATTTATGATACCTTGTACTAGTTTTCACATAACGTGTAATACATTTTACTAGTGAGACTTTTTCCAAAGACAGTTTTTCCAAACTATAATTCCTGACTAAAGTATAATCACGTGAAATATTATGAAGTTTCACAATAACATATACACAACTACATACCATTCAAAAGCTGATGTAAATAATAAAATGTAACAATAAATGTAACTGTAACAATGTAACAATCATTGCTGTTCTTTCAATTTCTCCCCACTAAAAAACCGTATAAAAAAAATATTCTCAGCTCTTTCAAACATTAATAATAATAATAATATAAAATAATATAATATAATGATGATGATGATAATAATAACAATAAATGTTTTTTTGTAGAAAATAAGATTTGGTTAAAAGGATGTTTCTGAAGGACGGTGTGACTGGAGTAATTGATGCACAAAAAATTCAGTTTGAAAGTCAGCTTTGATTTTTCCTAATAAACTGTTTAACTGCACTCACGTAAGTTGAGAATATTAAATTATGTTGTGGGTAATTAAATGGTATTCTAAATAAACTACAAACATAAAATTATATAGATTATTTTGTCCTCGAACATTCTTTCTTGTAACTCACCCTCTCTCAGTGACCACGTGTGACTGAATGGCTCATTATGCAGCTCATGTATGCAGGTCTTTGTCTTCTCAGGGGTGGGAATTCATGATAGTTGACGCCTACTCGCATAGGACTTTTACCAACAAAAAACGGGTCTTAGAAAATTTAAATCCAAATATTGTTTTCTGTAAGGAGTAAACAAGATGATGATTTTCACATCATTGTAGACAGAAAAAAAAATTCTAGTCTACAAGCTCCAGTTCTCAAAATTCCTGGGAACCAATTTTCTGTATGGGTTGTTTTATTGCCTTTTCAATGGATTTAACATTTTTTAGCCTTTTCACTAACCACGCATCCAACATTTTTTTTCTCAAAAACACAATTCATGTACATTCATGCTGCTCACACTTATACCCGCACACTACGCCTAGTTGGCTGCTGAGATACAGTGAGATTAGACTTTAGCCATTTAGATATTTATAAGACACTGAAAAAAGCAAAAAGGGGGGCCAGGGCATGACCCCCAAACTTCTCCAGGCCCCACAAATACCCTTAGACTCAAGACGGGTTAATATAAAATTAACTTAAAAATATTTAATAGGCCTAATCCCCCCCTCAGAAGAATGTATTAATTGGAAAATGGCCAATTTAGATATAACTTAAAGTGAATAAAATTTACTCTTATTCAGAAAAGGGTCATGCTTGTGAGTTTTTATATTTGTTTAAATTCGTTATTTAAATGAATTAGTCTTACAAATTATGAAACAGGTGCAGTAAATCGCTGGCCCGGCAGGTCAGTCACAAAATTTATATAGGCTAGGCCTATGTAAAAAAAAAAAAAAAAGGCTGAATCTTCGTGAGGACGAATGGCTACAGCAGCTGGTCTAAAATTCTTTAGGGCACCGCACAGCAAACGACTGTTGAACACCAACTGAAAACACTGACCTGTGAGCTCAGATGACATTCATAATCGGTCTGACAGCTCATCGACGCATCTTCACAGAATGAACCGGTTGGTGTGTTGGAAATGAAAGTCTTAACCGTTAATTGAAGACGGATGGACAGGCTTTTTCCTGCGTCAGTGTGAGTTTTTTTATATTTTTACAGAATTATGGATTGTGCTGTTTTTCTAACAGTTCTAAACACAAAGTGCAAAAATTACAGTCCAATGGAAAATTTTGGGAGGAACTTCAAAAGACATCGTGAGAATTTACATGCATAAAAATGGATAACAATTGGCTTACAGCGCTGCTCTGTCCATCAAACTCATCAAGATTCTGCAAAAACACTTATTTATTGAGTTATTTGAAATGTTTGTAGAGTCTCTAACTTGTGTTAAAATAGAGAGGAAACAATAATATATTTAACAAATATTGTATATCGTACTAATAAACGGGGGGGGCCTTTCATCAGAGTGGGCGGGCTGTGCCCGTCAGGCCCCTCCTGCTGCCCTACGCCCCGACCTCGCTCTCTTTAATGTTAAACTGAGTGCTTCGCGCTTCTGCCTTTGTCAACAGTAAACACGCCTTGATTTGATTGGTCATCTCAGTCTTTTTTGACATTGACAAGCGCTGTTAGACCCGCTGAGGCTCGGATCTGAAGCGCACTAGTACAGGCTATTCAAATAGTGTTCATTTTGAGGGCCAGATTATCAAATTGAAAATTTGAAAGGGGGCTGGGTGGGGGTGGTCAAAAATAAGAAATTAAATTGAAAAGCTATTCAGCTGTTAAAATAAACAAATATTATACCAACAATAACATCTTTGAAAGGTTATCATTAGTGCTATCAATCGATTAAAAACATAACTAATCAGTCACACATTTTATGCAATTAATGCGATTTAATTGCATAATATATTTGTTTCTCATAATTTCACATGAAACTCCAATTAATGAAGAAAAAAAAGATGGGTATATTTTAAAATACGGGTTAATGGCATCTTTTACTAAAGTAGCCAACTGTTAATGAAGGCCATTATCTTTGATACCAGTAATGTTCTTGGATATCTCTCTTAAATTCATTTTCCCTCAATTTTAGCCAATATAGCCTTTCAACATTACAGTATAATTGAAAGTCATCTTTTTAACACTTAAATAGGCTTAAATTTAAGACTTGAACTCCAGAAACAGTCTTCACATAAACTATAAATTGTATATGTATAAACTATAAAAATTGAATATAAAATATTCTTTATTCAAACTACAAAAAGTTAATCAGCGACTAGAGCAGTGAAGGTATTTCTATTTTTATTTTGTCTTTGGATTTACATCAATTGACAGACTTCATCAGGTTTCAGTTTAAAAGCAGCGCTATCTTCTTTAAAACCTGATGCGCGATTATGACACACACATTTCGCTTTTATCACAACATTTTACGGTCATTTAGGACTCGTTTTAGAACCGTGTTTTACGAGGTAACTCACCATAAGCCCACATATTTTAACTAATGGTGTGCGTTTTTGTCTGCTGAAGCGGCTCTTTATGCGGCATATGCGGAGTAAGTCGACTCGCTTTGCACATCCTTTCAAACTCCATTTGACACTCAACTTTGTCCAGTCTCTGTACTATTTCTCGGCTAGAAAGTTATGAACGATAGCACGGCCATTATATTCATTTAAACTAGAGTTGCGGATATCTCATAATCCCCTCACATGAGGGCTTGTCGGTGAGTGTCTTCCTTTTCTTTTCTGTTGGCACGCGTGCCGTAGGTCGCCGACCTGTGCTATTGTTTTGGTTCTTTATTAAATTGAATGAGTTAATCCTTTAATTTTAGAGACTTTGTCAACATTTTACCTAGTCTTGAGCAAATATATTTATCTGCTTTAATTGTGTTCCTGAGTTATCTTTACCCCAATTTTTCAGCGTGCTAGATTTTCTTCTGCTGTGAGTCGCCTCTGGATTTTACATCTGGATCGAGCATTGGCTTAGTTAAGTCATCTTGCGTTCAGCAGGGTGTCTCTTTGGCTAAAACCACCTAACATTAAAGTTAGTAGTGAGTCAATGCTATTAGCCAAACCTACAATAGCGAACTGTTCTCACCATCGTTACAGTGTAGGTCATTATTTAAAACACATAAACAAAGGTCTACAGTTCAGGCCTCTCCATACAAACTAGTTAAATGTACATTAATTTATCGTACTCTGCAGTACATGAACAGTGTTTAATCCGGGATGTTCACGATGACCCGGAATATGACTGTAAACCCAGTAGTTATATTTTATATTTTTCACTTTTTTTTCATCTTTTATATATCCCTTCATGAAATATTTAATTCCCACTTGAATGGTGGGCCTTATATTTTTAAAATATTGCCAATTAAAACATCATGGGACAAGGTTTTCACACTGACAGTTGTCAATGTGAGACATTGAGCAGCTCCGTTTGTTTGTCCGAGTTCGCAACAGTAATTTAAGTGGGCAGGGCTTACCGACAGGTCAGTTATTGACAGGACAGTGTTGACACTGAGATGTCAGGGTAAATACTTACAGTCGGATCTAAATATTTATAATTAATTCTTAACTAGTTATACCTTGATTTATTCATATTCCCCTTTGAGCTGATTCACTACAGGCAGGAACTGGAACGCGTTGTCGTATACGCCGATCAAGAGCATCCCAAACAAATGTCGGTAGTGAGAAATGCTGGCGTGGCAAGAACCTTGAAACTGGAATTGTGTACAGATCCTGCCTAGCAACCATGGGGCCATGCCTTATCCATGCTGCAAACATGAGGTGATGGTCGTGGATGAATGGCACAACAGTGGGCCTCAGGATCTCTACACGGTATCTCTGTGCATTCAAAATTCCATTGAAAACCGGGATTCATCCGTGAAGAGAACACCTCTCCAAAGTGCCAGATGCCATCGAATGTGAGCATTTGCCCACTCAAGTCGGTTAGGACGACGAACTGCAGTCAGGTCGCTGGACCCCGATGAGGATGACGAGCATGCAGATATGAGTTTCCCGAGAAGAAAGTTTCTGACGTTTTGTGCAAGAGATTCTTTGGTAGCACATTCAAACTGATTGTGCAGTAGCTGTCCTGGGTGGCTGGTCTCCAGGACGATCTTGAATGGTGAAGATGCTGGATGTGGAGGTCCTGGGCTGGGTGTGGGTTACAACGTGGTACGCGTCGGTCGGCTTGTTGAGGCCGGTTTGGATGTACTGCCAAAATCTCCTGAAACACCTTTGTGAGATGGCTTATGGTAGAGAAATGAGCATCAATTCACAGACAAAAGCTCTGGTGGACATTCCTGCAGTCAGCATGCCAACTTCCAATGCTCCCCTCAAAATTGCGACAACTGTGGCATTGACTGTGTGATAAAAATGGGCACATTTTTAGAGTGGCCATTTATTGTGGCCAGCCTAAGGCAACACCTGTGCAATAATAATGCTGTATAATCAGCATCTTGATATGCCCACCACTGGGAGTTGGATGGATTATTGCCTTGCGTCAAAGGAGTATTTAGTGCTCTCTCCACCTGACCACGATTTAGACAGATTTGTGAACAATATTTGACGGAAGAGAAATAGGTATTTGGCGTTGTACATATGAACAAGTTTAGATCTTTGAGTTCAGCTCATGAAAAATGTGGGCAAAAACGAAAAGTGTTGTTTATCTAATACTTTGTGCACGCTTGGTATAAATACTATAATATAAATATTATATATATATATAACTCCAAAATATATCGCAAATTTTTACTATATCCTAAAATATTATGCCATTAATCTTACTTAGTTATTTTTCAACGTGGCACTTAAATGCCTCCGTAGGCTATTTGTAGCCTATGCCAATGCAACATCAATTTGTCGGGCATTTTGTTGGCACCGCAGCAAAAAAAAAAAAAACAAAAACAACAAACAAAAAAGTAGAATTTATTTGTTTAATTAATACTAGTGTTTTTGAGTCAGCCCCTTGTCACAAGATGAATTTGACAATCATGAACTCGTTTTTCGTTTGAAATTTGTTTTCCAGTTTGTTTTTTTTTTTACAAAAGTGTTGTTTTTTCGTTCTGTTGATATTGTGAGTTGCACACAAATAAAAGTAGACCCTTTGCAGTCTCGAATGATTTATTACTCTATACCTGTTATGAGCTAAACGTGACAGTTCGTATTTTAATTTACACTGTTATTAAGGAAAAAAAGAAAACTTAAAGGAGAGAGGGATCGCGCTGGCGCTTCCATGTCTTAAATTGATGGATTAAATAGCCAACAAAAAAAAGAACGTTCATTGAGATGAGAGTTGCATGTTACAACGTCATATTAAAGAGCCTGTTGGAAAGCCTATTTCCACACGCCAGGCAAGCGGGCGGCATTAACTCCTCGTCTGCACACACTCTCTTTGAAATAGGAATAGTTGCCCACATTTCTTGTAACATCTTCCATTTATCGCTGTCTCGGTTGTATTTGGCCAGTTTGGAGAAAGCCTCACCAAACCGTTTGCGATCACGGGAACTTGTAACGTGGATGGGTGACATGAATGGAGATGGCTCCAGATCGGCGACTGTTGTAGTCGTTGGTTTCCCATTTTTTTACAATCCATTGCCCGCACAAAATTAATTTTGTGAATGCATGAACTGTAATTTGTCCTTGCGCTCAGAACTGCAACCGGGTAAAGAAAACGGTGTCTGTATGAGTGTGGTGAAGGAAGTTGTGAATTACCCCACCCCTATACTTGATAACAATTTATTTGTTGTGGTAGTTAGGAACACCGAAAAACAAATTTAATTTCTACATTTAAAATAATTTATTTCAGGCAAGGACTTAAAAAAAAAGAGGGGGTAAATTAAAGATTCGTTATTCCACTTTAGCTTGGTAGAATTGCGCCAAGTTTGTGAACTTCTAAGTCATATTACTTGGAATTGTTTATTTTACAAAGATTCTTAAGGTAAATATCATTCATGATCCTGTGTGTTCTACTAACTCTAACTCTAACTGGCCAGTGTTGATAATTGACTTATTTCCTTAAACCAGCCAGGGGAGCTATGGAATATATTTGCTTCAACAAAGAAACTAACTTTAACTTATAAAAACGGAACTTACCAAAAACATACTGCCATTACAAAGACGACTTCTAATACACCAGTGTCTTATATAGTGTACTGGACTTCCACGTGCTCAGTGACGACCACGGGGAAGTGTATAGATCGTGCGAATCTTACTAATCAACTCAACTGTGCCACGCAGGGTCCCACCATGTGCCAGCGCTCCTACATTACCACCCCCACCCCGCAGCCCCGCATGCGACCCACCCCCAGAACTACACCTCACCCAATTCAGAGAACCCCGCACCGCGAATCAGTCAACAACGGGACTAGTTTTTATGTTAAGTGTTTATGTAACCTAATGTTTACCCTCTCCGGTGTCCTGCCCAGTGTTACTGTCGTTTGGTTTGCAGTATATAGCGATTAGTAAACATTCGTTTATGTTGTGGGGTGTTCTGCCTGCGCACTGATTGGACAAAGGTAAGGATGCCAACCCATCAATATACCTACTGTTCTTTATGAACATTACTTATTCAGGCATTATTTATTAAACATGACCCCCCCCCCCCCCAGAATTTGATCAGAAAGATTATAATACAGTACATTGATACAAACAACGATCTGTTAATATTGCTATATACTTAGTCGAACAGATTACAACTATACTATCGTGCTAAATAAGCCCACAAAAAGCTTACCGTCTTATAATCCATAACCTGGTATCGTAAGTTATCTTTTGATAACTTATGCTGCGAGACCACATTGTGTTTTATGTCATGTGCTTCTTTTGTTAGCAATCCCATCTAGTTCAGACTCGCCCATTATATCGTATTTCAGTCTCTCCAAGAGCGCGCCTCTCCTGTTTACTAGCAGTAAAAGACTACTGTTTCCATCGACATGCAAAAATACCTGTAATGCCTAAAACTAATCAATTAATAATTATTTTAAAACCACGTCGTCGAATCTGTCCCTGCTTCAATGAATGAATGCTGTCAATGAAGTCACTTGTGTTTGACATTTGCACCTTAGCGCCCTGAATAACGAATACAAAACACTAACACTAAATTATATAAACAAATGAATAAACTGTACACGGCAAATAAAGGTATACAACGCATAAATCTTTTTCAGATTTCAGAATGAGGCACTTTGTCGTTTGTTTTGTATGTTGGAGTCTGTGTCCGTCTTGATGTTTATCATGTCATCGATGTTCGCAGCGTAATGAACATAGCTGTTCATCAGTAGGGGAAGTTCCAGACATTTAAAACAATAAGAGTTTAATGCCTAGGGGTTTGCCACCACCCACATTTGCATCAAACATTCATCCCCAATCATTGCTCCAACACATCCTCTATATTACCCATTCTACGATTCCAAACACTCAATTGCATCCCCTATTGCCATATTCCACATATCAATCAACACAACTCACCACCCGATCATCAATCACAACCAATCAAACCATGCACATCACCTCCCAATATATCACACCACCCCTCACCATTTTCAATCCCCACCACCATACACATCCCTACCAATCCATCCCCATCACATACATCAATACACCATTAATCCAAATCGCATACCATCGGCACCACACCCATATTGCTAAAGACTGTCAGGGATACTTCAGATTTAAAAACGGACTTGTTATGTCATGTTTCTCATTAAAACATACAATTTCTATTTAATCAATAGAAACGTTTAGCACACTAGGAAAGAAATTTACAAATATGGCGGCGCTGCAGCTTCAATTTTATGACGGAATGAGCAATCCAGGTCTTATTTAATAGATCAGTGAGGAAAAAACACAATGATGAAAATGAAAAAAACATGAATCAGTGCCCCACAGGTGGGGTGGAGAGGGTCGGGGTTTGATTCTTGCGAAAATTATGTGGTCTTCTAAGTATTTGTTGATGTAGCTTTACAAGATTCGTTTTGCTAAGCGTGAATTATGGAATGAATGTCCACAGATTTCGCGTACGCTTCGCAGGTTTCGTTTGGTGTTTTGACACAACTCTCGTGGGGGCGGACCTTACACAGTGAGTTCCTCTGACTGGATAGTGAGCTTTTGATGGCACCGTGCTCTCTGACTGACCACAGTACAGACGTCACTCAGTGGCGCAACTGCATATTGGAAAGCTCGCACGGCTGCACATACCGACGAATGAGGCCTCGATTTATGCGAGAGTGAAACCGCACATTACACTAATACTATACGGTTAGGTCTTATGTGGTAGATTATTCCAAGATCTTAATAGGACACGCTCTCCCTCTTCCCCCGCCCCCCCCCCCCGGGTGATCCCGGAGACCTAACCAGCGCCCCCCCCCGGGCCCCACCTCCCCCCCCCCCCCCGTCGGTTGTAATTTCTTTTTAGACTCACCCCCCGCTACACAAGCTTTCGACACATTGGAACATGACTTTGTTATGTCGGCGCTCTAGGAAAAAATTGGCCGTGGCGATGCTTCTACACCTGCACGGATGGTCCACCACACATGATTTAACATTAAACGGAACAGCTCTATCACAAATTAGGTAATGGTATTCCCACATCAGATTCCCTTTTAAAACCGAGGACCTGTTCGGCAACTGCTCGACCCTGTCACACCCGTTCCCCTTACCTGTTTATAATTGTACCACACCACAACTCCTTGCAGTCATGCAATATAAACAATTAGGCAATTAAATGGCCACTATCCACACTTTGGTACCCCACTATATAATACAAAATCGTCAATTCCACTTTGCGGCATTAATACAGCTTTATCCTTGGAATGATTCCTCTGATTCTCCACAGTAAAACAAAAGTTCTAAATGGCTGTTTGGGTTTCTTTTCTTTAGTTCTATTTTATTCTTTGGTTTTTTTTTTTTTTGTGGTTGATATTATGTGATGTATGTTGATACTTTTGTATGTTGTTTGTTCTCTGCATTAATAAAAGTAAAAAAGCCTCGCGGTTGTTTGTATGCAATACGTCGTGCTTGTATTACTAAATATGTACATAATATTTGACCTTCGAGACATCTCAGTTTGTAAAGATGAGCTCTGTACCTCAAGGCAGCTTAAAGTAAGCTTGTGTTACTGAATGACAATAATAACCCAAACGAACTGCTGAACACGTAACATGAATAAAAACTTGTATCCAATGGTTATTGGTTACTTCTAGTACACACAAGCCTTACCTTCAAGCTGGCTTGAAGGACAAGCGGAGGATGCGAAAGATGATGCCGCTCCAGCGTTCTCTCCTGATGGCTCATCTTTACAGACTGAGACGATTCGAAGGTTCAAATATTATTTACAATTTAGTAATACAAAGCACTGCGATGAGCTTTCTACATGGTGCGTGCCAAACATGTAGTGACGTCTGTACTTCCAGGTCAGAGAAGCACCAGTACCATCAAAAAGCTCACTCTCCATCAGAGTAGCCTCAATGTTAAGAGGCCGACGCCCCACGAGATGTTTGTGTCAAAAACACCACATGTGAAAACTGCGAAGAATAAGCGAAATCCTGGGCCAATGCATTCAGATCCATGATTAGCGAAACCGAATCTTTGAAAAAATAAAATAACAAAAGAATTGAAGCATATTTGAAGAGCCTGTTAACTTTGTGCGACTGAGTTTCATTTTTTGCATTTTCATGGTTTTCTGCTTTTGTAATTTGCCTTAGATTTGATAGTGTTGCACAAAGGTTATCGTTCAGTTTTTTTTTACCGCAAATATAATTCCATAGGATCAAATAAAATTGAATATTTCCCTCGGTTTTATTATTTATGGTAGTGTAAACCATTACAGTTGCATTCTTAAAAACTCTCTGGGCAAAGGCAGACCAGAGTGCTAACTCATTCTTGAATGGCCATTGCTACTACTGGCATGCTGCACTCTCTTTGTGCAGTTTCAATTCTCTGCATTGGTTTATTCTAATTTATTCTATGCAGAGTTTAAAAGGTTATGGCGCAGCAAATTACTCTTTTCATCACCAACACAATGGGACAAGCCCAGATTGCATTTAGTTTAATTAAAACTTGTTTCAGGTGATGTGATTACAAATTTAGCAACAGAGGGGGCCAAGCTTCGTTGAACCAGACTGAGGCAAGTGACCCCCTGTCTCAAAAACCACCTGCATACATATCTATATTTTTTCTATCATATTTTCACATATATTATAATATAGTAGTGTGTTGAGTTTTTACCACCAATAAATATACCAACACAATTTAAATGTGTGGTTTGAATTCTTTAATGTAATTTAGTGTTGCCTTTACCATGTGGAAATTAAGTATCCTGCTCTCTGCTTCCTCTTCTCCATCATGCGTTTAGTGCTTTGTTGTTCAGAACTTCATTCTTCCTGTCTTCTGTCTGTCTAGTAGTGCTTTCTCCCTGCAGTGATCGGGGACATTCGCTGCTGAAAAGCGAGAGGTGGATGGAGGTTTTCTGATCTTGTGGTTCATTTGAATCCACGTTGATGAAACTGGAACTGCTTTAAATTCATTATCTAATGAAAATCTTGCCCAGGAGACCTGTTTTACTACATTTTGTTTCTAACTATTTTACCCTGAGAGTCCCTGAGGACATCTTCATTTTCCTGTATACACATTATATAAGATACACTAATTTAAATATTATTTGTAAATAAGACAACTACTTGAAATGTTGTTGACTGTTCCTTCAGGGAGTTGTTTTTTCCCCCAACATTCTCTAATATAGTAATGTGTGTGAACACCCACGATGACAAAGAATGGTTACAGGCGGTAGAGCAGGAAAACGATTGAGGCGGACACGTGCCACCGGCCTGACTCAACTGGGCCCTCTGACAGCAACAGCCAGGAGTAAAGAAGAAGGAACGGATCACAGACTTTACTGTTTTCGGTTCGAGGACGCGGTGAAAGTTTGGGAGAAACACAGAGTACTTTACTGTTGCCACATTGACGCTTATCAGATCCTCATCCTCAGGTTCACTCTTTGCTGATCCATTTTCATGTCTGTGCTTTAACTTGGGTCTCAATGATCACTCACAGGTCCAGTACCAATATCACAAATCCTCACACATCATCTCTCATCATCCAAGTCTTTTGACTCCGCGCTGTGTGTTCCCCTTTTGTAATTTACACCATCTTATCATTCTCAGTAATGCGTGTAACACAGATTAAGAGGATTTGTGTCTTGTGGGCCATTGAGTGGTCCCTTGCTTTACTACTGAAGTAAGATTGTTTTTTCTCTCTGTAGATGAAATCCATGGTGGCCATTTTGAGATCCTCTTTGACACAATGTGAGGGTTCCTGACTTCACAAACAATTCTTCTTGGGTGAGATTCATTTATCATATGGAATCTGTGGTGTGTGGTGGGTGTGTGTGTGTGGGTGTGTGTGTTTGTTTGTTGGTGCATGGGCTCACCTGATTGGTATTGTGGTTACACTTTCTGCAGCACATGAATGAGCCACACAAAATTAAATAACTTTAGTGCCTCAGGCAGTTGTTCAAGGGGGTGTGACCAAGTCAGCAATTATTGATTGTTTGAGTAGGGGAATACTTAGAAACTCTTTTACAATCATTTAGTTAACCATAATTTTTTTTGCTTAAAACATTACAAAGAGAGGCACATAGCAAAATGAACCTACCTTGTGGGTATTTAAGGCGTTTTTTTTTTTTTTTTTTATACAATGACCTGGTCAGTTTGCTGCATACAGAGATTTATGCTTGCTATATAATTATGTAATCGCAGTCTGATTACTGCCCGGTTGGCTCAATTGATCCACTGATTTCATTAGTAGGATAATTGTTTGCTCTCTGATTGGCTGCGTTATAGCGTGAAGGGCGGCGGGGATTTGAGATTGCTCCAGGGGCGGCTGGGCCATGGTAGACTTCATCACTGCATCATGAGGGCTATTGGGCTGGCAGAGGGGGGCACTGCGTTGCCTATGCCAAAGCGCAGCCCATAGACAAGCTTTTGGACAAGAGCCTTTACCAAACATTTATGTAGACCATATACCATTTATGTGCTGTTTGTTGTGTACAGCCTTGGATCTATTTTTTATGAATTTATACATTTTAAAAATGCCATGGCCAATAAAAAGTTGCCAGAAAAATCTTCTGAAATATTACTCTGAGGTCTGGTTGTGCAGGAGTAACACAAAGCATTACTCGACCAACCAGTGGAAGCGCATATTTCATTGCAATGGTGTATTTGTCCATCCATGATCAATCCTGTAGTTGTGGTATGATTAAAAGTATGCAGTGTAGTCAGGTTGTTGTTGTGTATGTGTAATATGTGGATTTGCTTTGCAGTTGTAGGAAGGTGGTGGGTAGTCATTGGATAGCGCTGATGTCGAATCGCCCCATTCACAGTCACGTTGTTACACCACTACATGCTTGTACCACACATTGGACCACACAGCCAGGAACAAGGGCCAGCAGCACATGGGAAAACAGGAAAATCTTGTTATTTTATATTATTTTTAACATTATTATGATATTTTCATTCGTTTGTGTCTTTGATTTGTGGAATTAGCAAGTAGATAATAATACAATAATAATAACTAATCTGTCTTGACAACACTCAAATGTCTGTCTATCTTACTCACCGCTTCTGTCATGTCTGCCGGCCTGATCTCAGTTTCATTCCTAACCTAATGCATGAACTGGACACCCAATCGATGGATGGAAGATGTTCAGAAATCAACTTGACAGACTGACCTCATAACACACGCAGACACCCGTGCACACAAGCATCCGCCACAAATACAACACCCTCCATGCCATGTTCCATCTCAGAATCATCACTCTCTCTTTCTGTCACTTTGTGTCAACAGATTGGTCTGGGAGGATCCACACTGTAGTAACCTCAGAGACACCACTCGTCGAACGCTCTCTGGAATTTTGACACACAGATAGTGAACCTAATTAGAGTGTTATTAGAGAACCAGTTATAGCACAAAACAACAGGAATATCACTAAAAATGTAACATTTGAAAGGCTTGTTGATGCATGAAATTTTAAAAAGTTAATATATTATTAAGGTTACCTTAATGCAGTGGTTCTTACATTTTTGATTACTCCTCCCTGTAAAACCTAAATGTGAGGCTCCCCTGGTGGCCATGCCCCACACTTTAAGAACCACTTTCTTAATGTTAATGCAAGGGTTTTAAGCCTGGGATCCAGGTGTCTGAAAAGGGATGCAAAGCAATATTTGAACAGATTGAGATATTGTTTTCAGAACTTTTCAATTCCATGTGTGTCCATAAGATATTAATAAGAAAAATATTATTTCGCAATTGAGTAAAATAGACGATATAATTGGGTGTGTAATTCAATCAATGGAAAAAGAAAAAAGAGTAAAGAAAAAGAAAAAGGAAACGCCACACCAGACAAAAACTGTTCAAGAAACCTTCAAAACAAAATGTATTACCGAAGATTTGCATTGAAGTTGCAACAAAAAACTAAAGTGCACTAACAAAACTGCGAGTCTGCACACAGACTTTCTTGGAATACCTATGAGATGAATGAATTTCCGAGATATCACATTCTTTTGATCCTTCAGTTAAGCAAGTTTCAAGACACAGTAATTCCAAAGTAATTAAATATCATTTGTTGTACCACATTTAGTACTTTCAGTGATGAAAAAAAAAATTATATCTCCAAGCATTGGCATGTGTTATCATTTGATCTTGTTGGAAAAAAAAAAAAAATTTTAACAATTTAGCAGTTTTTGTTTACTCTATAGGACAAACTATTAGAGATCGTTTGGTACATGCAGATTGTGATGTGTCAGTGGATGGATGGGTCAAGCCTCTGGAAGACCCTAAAGGTTTTTTTTCCCCTGCAGACATTGTTATTGTTGTTGCAATTCTAAGAAAGTTAGCACATTTATTAGTTTTGCTATGAAAAACAACAGAACAACTAGTTCCTTTTCGATACTTTACTCGTAATGTATCGCTAGATGCTATGGGGAAAAACTAATTTTTCTCAGAGGATTAAAGCCTTTACAATCATGCAGTGTAACTGCACGTACATTGGTTCGTGCAGTAAATAAAAAACAAACCAATGGCTCAGCAGTGGAGCTGCACAAGCCCATGGAGATGAAGCCCGCCAGAGCCCGCCAGAGTGTTGGTTTGTGCAGTAAATAAAAAGCGGGCATTTCAGCTAGGATCTCAGATCAATTCTCCTTCAGTGACCACGATCTTCCCTTCTCTGATCTATGGTACATGAAGCGTTGCCTTGACACGCCTCGCTGTGGACAGAAGCTGCTTTTTCTTCTACACCTCTCTGCTGTTCCCACCCGTCCTACAAGCCACCTTCAGCGTTTGTCGCAGACACCAGCTTGAGCAGTGGCGTTGTTTCAAATCCAATGTCGTCATTGCGGATCATGTAGGATTGCACTGCATGCTGAAGACAGCCACTCATGGGTGCATTTCCTGTCTGGGAAACGCCCCACGCAGAAGCCGCCCTGACCCCGAATGGAGTATTCCTCTGCTAAACATGAGTCTCTGCCTCTCTGCGCTTTACCAGAAGCGACTCCTCGCCCATCAGAAAGCCTCCCGTTCTAACGGACCAGATCCCACTGAGCTCACCCGTAAACCAAGCAAGAGGATCTCCCTCCTCTTTGACACTTCAGACCGCGTCCCTCGGCAGATGCAGTGACAGGTAAAGTTCGGTATGGAGGACTAGCTATTGATGATAGCATGTCTGTATAGAAATCAGACACGGAGGAGTTGTCGGGCTCTACCTTGCCCCGCCCCTTTTCTGCTTGTCTGCATCCCAGTGAGCCAAGTTTATGGTGGATGGCCAACACGATCCCAGTGACGCCAAGCTAGGGATGGATGCCAAACTTTGCCCACTGGTAGGCATCAGGACAAATGGTTCCTGTCGGGGCCCCTCATCAGCCAGGTAGGCGGCCTCAGCTCTGCACTCCATGGCCGTGATCCAGGTCTTTCAGGCCAAACTCCTCCAAGTCATGGACAAGTCTGGACCAGACCCCGCAGCCTTCAAGGGCTGACAGTGCACAGCAGGCCTGGCTTTGCAGCCAGGCTATGAAGGCCATGACACAGGCCATCCCAGGAGGTCCAATGGCCAGATTAGTGGTGTTGGGCGCCACTTATGGCTAAACCTCACTGAGATTAAGAAAGCTGACAAGGGCCCTTCCTCAACTCTCTCTGGTCTCCCCCTACAGGGCTGTTAGGACATGCCATCGGGATTTGCAGAGCGTTTTACAGCGGCACAGAAGTCGTCCCAGGAAAGTCGTCCCGTGCGCAGCTGTGGCCTAATGGTTAGAGAAATGGACTTGTAACCAGAAGGTTGCAGGTTCGAGTCTTGGTGCTGGCAGGAGTTCTCGGTGGGTGGGGAGGTGGGATGTGGGGAGTGAATAAACAGCGCTTTTTTCCACCCTCAATACCCAGGCTGAAGTTGCATTGAGCCAAAAGGCCACCTGAACCCAAAAAGGGTTTTGCTCCCTGCGGCCAAGGACTATAGCTGCCCACAGTGCCGGTTGTGTTGTTCATGGTATGTTCACTTCTCACTGCTGTGTCGGTTGCCACTTGCGATGGCGTTATAATGCAGAGCACCAATTCTGAGTATTGCCGTTACAATACTTGCCAAAATGTCAACAACTTTCACTCTTTCAATGCGGGCACTTAATGCCATCTTGGCCAGACCACCAGACAACGCCCAAAAAGCCATCTGTTCGTGCCCTTAATGCACCCCGTTTGCGTTCCAGGTGACATTGGCCAGTAGAGTTATATGATTCTAGACACTGTTGTGAATACTGGGCCCGTTCCCAAAAGTGCTCTCACAAACCAGCCACTGACTTCTAGTGAGAAAAAAAAATAAAACCAATTTCAAAAAGGATAGCAAAATTACTCTTCCAGTATCAAGGCTCATCAACCCCTCGCCCCAAGGGCCGACGGTTGCCTGGCAGTGTCCATACCTGAGAGTGTCAGACTGGGTTCCTGGGGGGGATTATAACATGAGGTTACTCCACTACAGGTGCTCACGAAGACCCATGCGGTTGTTCCGCCGTCGGGTCTCCACCTCCGTGCCAGAGCCAGAACACTCCATGTCCTTGTGATCCAGGGGCATGAGGAATTTATTGGCAAAAGGAAGCCGCAGCCGTGGAGACCATCTACAGCCTGTTACTTCTCGTCCCCAAACAGGATGACGGCCTCCCCCGGGCCCATCCTTCGAATGCCTCATGAACCGGCCCCTCAGAATGACTACCTGACAAGCAGATCCTGTTCGACAAATACAACCAGGAGACATGGTTTTTTTTCTGGATCTGAAGAGATGCTTACCTTTCACATCCACTATTCTTGAGATTGCCTTCGCAGGGAGGCCTATCAGACGTAATGTTCCTGCTCCTTATGGACTGATCCATGAGCTCCCAGACATTTTATGAAGTGCACATGGATGCGGCCCCTACTCCCCTCGAGGCCAGATGGGAGTGACCACATTCTGAAATACCCTCAATGAACTGGTCATCTTAGCCCTTGTCACAGAGCCAAGTCTAACATATCCCAAAAGGTCCCTTTTACTCAGCCACTTAGAGTGCCTGGCGACATCACGGGTCGTTTTGCCAAGGAGCACTATGTCTGTCTACCCACAAGCCAGATGCCGAAAACTTCATTTTTGGGAGCCGTTTCGATAACAGTTCCAACATCTAAGAAGGCTGGGGTGCACCAAGAGACAGGTTAGTCGACGCCAGACCAAAGCAGAACGGATGGCAAGGAACGTGGGATAAAGGAGATGAATCAATACCAGGGGGATAAGATACAAAAACGGACAAGCTCAAAGGCACTATAACTGTTACAAGAAGACATGACTCGATAAACCTGTATAACAGCTCGCCTACCCTTGGAAAAGACCACCAGTGGACTTTCAAGCCAGGCGCTCCCACTGACTATGGGCTTGATTCACAGACGGAAGCGTTTGTTCGACAGAGCATCCAAAAACGGGTTGGGGAGTCCTGTGTGAAGGTAGACAGACTTTGGACTCCTGGCTAGGATGCCAGAAAGAAGATGGTTACCCGTCAACTGAGATGATGGCAGATATGTCAAGCCATTCAGACATTCGTACCGGAACTGAAGGGACACCGCGTGAATCTGCTCAGACAGCGCGGCAGTGGTGTCTATATAAATCGCCATTGCAGGCTCCTTCGAGAGCTAGGGGTGGGAATCTTTGGTAGCTCACAAATTCGATCTGATTCAATTCTGGGAGTATGATCCAATTCCGAATGATTCTTGATCTGCTTTTTCCCCCTCATTAGTGAGTAGTTTACGATTTGAGGAATCTTAAAATCCTTACATTTCCATATCCTTACATAAGTAATTAAGTACTTTTAAAAATAATTACAAATTGAAAAAAAATTATGTTGAGAATTGTAAACTAATAAAACTTAAACATAACTAACATTAATTATAATATATTAATTAATTTGTCTAATCATGTCTAAAAATATATAATTATGTCTACCAAGCTCTGATAATGTATGGAATATAATATTAACAGACTATCCAAATGTTAATAAAACAAAAGGCCTATCTACCTTTTTCTTCAATGCGGAAGTAAGCCTATGGTGAGACTTCCAATTCATTAGCCGCTATAGGTAATAACGAGGAAAATAACAACGTGCAGTAACGGTAAAACTGTTTGCACTACAAACCAGTATGTTCATAATTGAAATAATACATTAAAATAATATGATAAGACACACCAATTTTCAATATCAAGAAGCAAAATGAACTGTTTTGTTCAGCTAAAAATAGCTAGACGGATGTGGACGCAGATGAGACTGGAAGCCAGACCCATAGAATTTACAAATGGCCATGCCCATTTTAAGACAAGATAAAGGTAGATACCTTTAGAAGCACGGATGTGTCTGTCACTTTAATGGTATGGTTCACACAAAATAAATTAGTCATAATTTACCCAGGTTGTTCTAAACCTGCTAAAGTTCTTTCTTCTGTTGATGACAGAATAAGATACTTTGAATAATGTCTCTCAACTAAACAGATGATGTTTTTTGATTCCATAGTAAGGTAAAAAATAACATAAAATAAAAAACTCAGAGTCATTGGGGACCTGAAACTGTTTGGTTACCCAAATTATTTAAAGTATCTTCTTTTATGTTCAACAGAAGATATAAATTATTTCCGGTTTAGAACAACTTTTGGGTGAACTCACTTTAAGTCAGACAGTTCAACATGAATAACTGAAATCCCTCTCTGCAAACTGCCGTTCATCATTAGTTACTGGACAGACACATTGATAACCTTCCCATTCAGCGCTATATCTGGAGAGTCTTGTGTTCAAATGGCAGATGTGAGCCATAAATAACTGCGCAGGTTTTGTTTACCGCATGCTGCATTCGTGTGAAAGGGCCAAAATCACGTGGAAATTAGCTTCTCTGATAGCCTACTTCTTATTAAAATTATTTAATTATAAATGCTCTTAGTATTATAAACAGTGCAGTATATACTTATTTGTTTATTCAAATATGTGTTGGCCTTTGTAAAATACGGGACAAATCATTTTACCTTAAATACAGCATGATTCCGTATTTTAAGGGATGGGTGGCAACCCTAATAACTGGCTGTGTTTACATTAATTTTGTAAACAAGCGGCGTTAGCATTTGAAATTGAAACAGCCTTCTTTTAGTAGGTTCATATTTTAAATATGTAAGTACACTGCATTCCAAACTACATAAATTATGACTTCGTAGAGATCACGCATTTCAAGTGTAAAGCACGTCTGTCATAGCGCATACTGTGCAATTGGGGTCCACGAATGTCCTTGTAATTCGCTTCAACCTTTCTGAACTTTATGAAAGATTATTTTACGGAAGGTTCAAGTGATGTATGTGTGTGAAGAATTGGAAGCAAGCAGGGTATGGGTGTTTCTAAAGCGTCATCGCACATCTGGTTAAAAACTAAACTCAGAATGGATTCTGAAATTCTCAGAATTGATCCAGAATCATTGGAGAGAGAATCGTGATGCATCGATGCATCGATTTTTTTTCTCCCACCCCTTCTCGAAACGCCTTTTTGAGATGGTAAAATGCCTCTTGAGGTGGGCACATTAAAACCTGTGTTCATTGAGGGCAGCACATGTGCCCGGCATATTGAACCTCAGAGGAGTGGATGCTCCACCCACAAACAGTTCAGAGAATCTAGGAGATATTTGGCAGGGCACGAGGTCACCTCTTTGCCTCAAAAGACAACTCTCATTGCCCAACTTATTTTTGAAGAGCGAGGACGCATTGGCCCATGATTGGCCCAACCCTCCTCCTGTATGCTTTTCCCCGATCGTTCTGATCCCTCAGGTAATCAGACGAGTCAGGGAACACAGACACAGAATCCTTGTGATGGCCCCGCTCTGGAAGAACCAGCGTTGGGTTTTAGAGCTGTCTCAGCTGCTGACAGCAGCACAGTGGCCCATTCCCCTGCGGCAGGACCTTCTCTCTCAGGATGATTTGGCACCCCCAGCCCGAGCTGTGGGTTCTGCGCCTCTGGGCTCCTGATGGGAATCAGTAGATCTCCCTGAGAGTGTCCTGAATACTATCTCACAGGCTAGAGCCCCGTCTACGAGACGTCTCCAGGCCCTTAAGTATTCAGTCTTTTCCGCCTGGCGCATAATCCGTGGTGAAGACCCAGTTTCATGTGACATATTGTACTACCTACAAGAGCTGTTGGACAAGGGGCGCTCCCCTTCCACACTCAAGGCCTATGTGGCAACTATAGCAGCTCTTTACAACTCCTATAGCCGGACAGTCTGTGGGCCAGAATAACTTAGTTGTCCGTTTCCTGTGATGATCCAGGAGGCTCATTCCGCCCCGGTCCCCCACGGTCCCGTGCGGGACCTGCCCACGATCCTGAGAGCCCTCAAGGGCTTCCCCTTGAGCCACTACAGTCTGCAGACTTGAAAACCCTGTCGTTGAAAAACCGTTCTGCTACTGGCTTTAGCACGGTTAAATGAGTAGGTGACTTGCAGACTCTCTCAGTAAGTCCTGCCTGTATTGAGTTTGGGCCTAACGACTCCAAAGTCATCCTAAAACCAAGACATGGGTACATTCCTAAGGTGCTCTACACCCCGTTAGAGCCCAGGTTATCTCTCTCTGCGTTCCTCCTTGTGAGGAGGTTAGTTGATGCTATCGCACTAGCATACTCCTCCCTGGGTCTTCAGAGCCTCATAGGAGTCAGAGCTCATTCCACTCAGGGTGTGGCCTCGTCCTGGCATGGTCTAGCGATGTGTCCATAGCAGATATTGTGCGTGGCTGGCTGGGCCTTGCCATCCACTTTCACCAGGTTCTATAACTTGATGTTCCGGCCTTGCAGGCTCGGATTCTATTTGCTTAAATGGATAAACGCCTACCTAAGGCAGTCTAATTCTTCATGCATTGCCTGTTTTTTTTCGGTACACCGTTGGCCCTTTCAGTAGTGCTGAGGCTATATAAAACCACTGGAATGATTATCCAAGGCTGGGCTGACCTCAGTGAGTTCTGCCTCTGCCTCCTGCAGGGCTCACCCTGCAAATTTTTCTAGTTAATTTTTTTAAAATTTTTATTTCAAGGTGAAATGTTTTTAATATTTTTTTAGTTAATTTTAAATAACTTCCCCAAAACAAAACACCCAAATAAAATGCGGACATTTTTTCCAATTTGAGAAATAATTTGGCTGAAAGATAAATTAACCTAAAAAAATTTTTGAGCCCTTTATAAAATTACCAAGATGTTTTGGGCTGCCAGTTTCTTGTTTTTTTTCCCACCAAATTTTTTTTGCAGAATGTAAATAACCTGAAGGTTTTAAATTTGGGACTATAGATAAGGAAACAAAGGGCCCCACATTTTTTTCCCTACCCCATCAAAAGGGTTTTTTTTGGAGGGGTTTTTTTAAAAATTTTTTTAAATTGAAAAATTTTTTATTCCCCCTAACTTTTTTGCCTTAAGGAAATTTTTAATCCCAAAATGTAAGGATTTTTTCTAACTGTTTAAGAAACTTTGAATATTTTTCCCTTTAAAGCCGTTGAAGGAAATATAGTACGGGAATTAAAAAACAACACTCTTGTTATAAATTTTCCCCCTGGCATGACTGTTTAAAGTTATAAAGACCCCATTGGTCCTATTTTAAGAATTTTTTTTATTTTTTTTTTATTTTTTTTTGATTTTTTTATTTTTTTTACACAACAAAAAACCCAAAAAAACACCAAAACCCAAAAACAACAAAGACATATCCCCAAAACACCCCCGAGCCCACAAAAATGCCCATGAAAACCCTGAAATTAAAAAGGGGTTTGGGTTTTTGAGGTTTAAATTCCCACCCCCTCTCCTTAAACCCCACAACCCGAAAGGGCAGACAACCCCCACCCCAAAAAGATTTGGGAAAAAAAAAGGAAATTTCAAAGTGATCAACAATTCCACCACACACCGGGGAAAAAGATGGTCGCCCGGGAAAAAGGACAATCCAACCCGCACAAAAAAATCTCCCCCAAAGCAAATCCCATATACCAAAACCCCCCGAGGGGCCCCAAAAACCCTTTTAAAAAATTTAAAAGAAATAAATAAAATATTTAAAGCCTTGTTGTAAAAAATAAAAGTTTGCACAAAAAAAGGGAAAGACAAACAACTTTTAACCGAACCAAAGGAGACCGCAATTTCCGGGGAAATATGTCCGCCCAAAAAAAAAAAAAAAAACCCAAAATTTTTGGGTACGTGACCAATCCACAACCACGAAAAAACCCGTCCACAAAAAACCCATGTCAAAACTTTGTAATCAAAACCCTTTTTTCCCATTAGCTGCAAAAAAAAAAAAAAAAAAAAGGGTTTTTTAAAACTTTCCGTCACTTGGGCAAAATTTGGGAGGATGAAAAACAGCAAAACTTAAGTGTCCCCCTTCCCCCTTTTATTCTCCTCTCCCGGGGAGTTAAAATGTTTCTTTTCAGTAAAAAACCCCTTTTTTTTGAGAAGACTTGAACACCCTCTGCCCCAAACCCCTTTTTCCGAATTTTAAATTAAATTTCCGATAGATGAGAAACAGCCCCAGACCCAGGGTTTTCTCCTCCCAAGGACTGGCTTTAAAGGGTTTTCCCCCCCCCCTGGGGAAACGGGGTTGGGCTGGTCAGAAAAAAAAAAGCAGCTGACACCTCCTTTTGTTTTATTTTTTTCCCCTGGGGTGCCTTGCCGTTCAAACCCTAGGGTCGCCGATCTGTTTTTGCCCTCCGACACAAAAAAGAAAATACCCGGCTGCTCAAAAATTACTTTTTTTTTTTCCGGCCCTACACGCCATGAACCCGCCAATCAATTCAAGCCCCTTTTTTAAAAATGCAGGGGAAACCACTTTGGGAAAAATTTTCTTTTGAGAAAGCCGCTGGGTCGGGCCCTTTCCCCCCCCTCCCGGGGAACCCCACCACCACGTTTTTCCCTGTTCCCTCCTCCTGTTTTTTACTTTGGGGGTTGTTCTAGCGTTTTCCGGTTCAGACATTGTCCGGGGCCCCCACATGCAGCGTTTTAAAGGGGAATTTACCCGGGCAAGGTTCGTTTTGCCCCCGATGACTAGCTTTTAAAATTCTTTTTGCTTTTTACCAAAAAAATTTTTTTGGTCCCCCTAGGGTTGGGCCCTAGGGAGGTCACCAAAACTGGGGGTCTACAGAGTCTTTCCCCATTTTTTTTACCCGGTTTTCCAGGCCAAAAACCAATCCAAAGAATTTTTTTCTGCTCTTGCCAAGTGTTAAGGGTTGATACCATAAGAAGGGCCCCCAAAAGTTTTCTTTAGTGATGGGGGGAATTTTTTTGAATTTTTTTTTTTATTGGGGTAATGCCCCAACACCCTTTTTTCCCATTGGGCCTTGCCCCCTTTAAGTTTTCATGGGAGTAAATAGAAAGGGGTTTGAAAATTTTTTATCAGGGGGTTTGGGAGAATATTTGACAAATTGGGGGCAGAGGGGAAACCAAAGCTTTTGCGCAGGGTCACATGATTCCTCGGTTTTAAGAATTATTAATAGTAGCTTATTTTTTGGATGCATGCCACTAGGCTTTAAGCATGCAACTATTGAACCAGTTTTAAAAAAGGCAATCTGCATCAACAGGATTTTAAAAAAATTAGGCCTATTTTTAAAACTATCTTTTATGAAAAAGATCTTGGAAAAAGTTCATAACCAACTTGTTGATTTTCTGACTAAGAATAATATAATGGATCCCTTTTCAGTCTGGATTTTGGACCAAGCACAGTACAGAATCAGTGCTGCTTAAGGTTTTTATTGATATATTTTTTAGTGTTGTCGCCAGGAAGGGTGGTGCCCTAATGATTTTAGTCTTGAGCGGCCTTTTGACACTATAGATCATGCTGTTTTAATAGAACATCTTAGAGATTATGTTGGAATTAATGGTGTTGCACTTAAATTCAGCATTGCATTAGTTTAGGCAGGCCACATCAGTCAAGCTTGCATCTGCTGACAGTCAGCTGTTCCTGACGCTTACCAATCCAGTCTTGACCCCTATCACAAGTGGTCTATTTAAATTCCCATTCTTCAGCGTCTCTTCCATCGCATCGCTGCTTGCAACTAACTCACTACTGAACTAATGGCTGCATGTTAATTTAACATTGGCAATGAGAAAACTGCTACTCTTAACAAGTGATGTTATATCATTGCTCACCATGTCCAATCGGACCCAGGCGACGAAACAGGTCCAGCTTTTCCTAAGCGCCAGAAAATTTTGATCAGACAATGCTCCAACCATGCGCCAGAAGTTGAGAATGTGAAAATCACCTCCTCTGCTTATAGCGGGCTGGTCTGCTGAGAAAATTATCATGGCGGCTGTACGGTCATAACGCATCCAGGCACCTCTGGAATCAGCCACAATGAACTCTTTCAATTCTTCCTGGAAACCAACTCAGAAACAGCGCTGACTCCTTGAGAATCCAGCTCCATCTGGTCCCCAGGAGTTACTGCCAAACGTAGGCACCTCCTTCCACCAACCCCCGGTTCCCAAAGAAAAGGACAGAGAGATCCGCAACATCGTGACCGCCGAAGTTCATAGAGGATCCTGTGCTGTCAGCCTCTTCAGAGCATCTAAATCTCCCTTACCAGCTTAGATGCTATAGATCCAAGTTCTGAAAAATCTGCCCTCCTTTCTTCGGCTTCTAGATGCTTATCTACGCCTCGCTTTGCTGCTGCTGTCTTCACATCCACCACAGGACCAGCTGGATATTCCTACCTGCAGGTTCCTGCCATGGCTCTCTCTGCAGCACCCACCACCGGATTTCTTTTTTTCCACCGGCCACTGCTATCTGTAATAACGCATAAACGTCTGCGGAGACATTTCTGTACTGTTGAAAGATAATGATCAACGGCAGTCAAATTGTTTAACTATGCCTGAGTTCAATGTGGCTTTTGGAGTCATTAGAGACGTAATCTGCGAAGTGTATCCATTGCGTAGGCTGAATTAGACAACTATTTAGCCATTATTTCAGATCTTGCTATGACTTACGGTGGGACTCTGTTCTATGAGTACCATAAATCTTTCTCAGCTAAGGCAGCTATGCACATTCAACAGTTCAACCAAAGACTGGACTGGTCCGTGGTAGACTTGGCTTTAATAAGTAGACAATTTCCCGGGTCACCACGCTTGTCTTGCTACTTGGTGTGGTTCTTTAGCACATACTCCTTCTCTGTGCCCGGAACTGCTAAATCTCCAGCAGGCTGCCTACCTAAAGATGAAGTTGCAGAAAAGGTTACCCCAGCGATTCATACTCCTGTGTGTTATAACTTTAATGAAAATGTGTGCGGGTTTCCTAATTGTAAATTTATCTACAGTTGCTGTTATTGTGGAGACGGACATTCCAAGTCTGGTGTCCCCAGAGAATGTACATTTCAAAAAAGAGAAAATAAAGCCTTTACACCTGTCAATGTTCCTGAACTTGACAAAGCTTTGAAAAAGCACCCCAATCACTGTTTTGTGCATTTTTATAACTGAACTTATTCCAAGGATTCTTGGCTGGTTTAACACTCCTCCCAAAAACATCTTTCATTTGCAATAATTTTCAGTCAACTCTTAAAGAGCCTAGAGTAGTAGACAGTATATTGGCATATTTTGTTTTATCGTGACGTGACATACAGCCAAGTATGGTGACCCATACTCAGAATTCATGCTCTGCATTTAACCCATCCAAAGAGCATGGAGCATTTATGCTGCGGCGCCCGGGGAGCAGTTGGGAGTTCGCGCCTTGCTCAAGGGCACCTTAGTCATGGTATTGCCGGCCCAAGACTCGAACCACAACCTTAGGGTTAGGAGTCAAACTCCCAACCACTAGGCTACGACTTCCCCAGGAAGAGGTAGAAAAAGGATATTTGATTGGTTTCCTTCGATACCCTTCGACATGTTTTACACTTAAATTTGGAGAATAACAACTCCGTCGTAATAGAGCTGCTGCTAGGGGTGTATGCTTCCCCCTGTATATTCAAATATTTGCATAAGCAGCTTAAGTAACATGTTTGTTGCATGCTCCCTTACTGATCTTCCCCCTATTATGTTATAAGTCAACATTTCCCATCACTGACCATCAATTAATCATTTGTTTGGTTTTGGCATATGGTTGTTTTGGGTGTTTGTCTTGCTGCTCTCCCCGCTCTGTCCAAGCATGGCTTAATAAATACTTTGAAAGTGGTCCTGATTGAAATTCAGCATCGCGTAGTTTAGGCAGGGCCCCATCAGTCAAGCTTGCATTTAGCGACAGTCAGCTTTCCACGCGTACCAATCCAGTCTTGACACCTATCACAACCGTTCTATTAAATTCCCCTTCTTCAGCATCTCTTCCATTGCATCGATGCTTGCAACTAACTCCCTCCTCCAACCCCAACTCCACCTAACTGAACCTGTTATCTGATCTGACTATTATTCTTCCGTTACAGTCACTTCATTGAAAGCATTTCTATCATTGTTTGTTTTACAAACTCATGTAATTAAGGAATTGTACTATGTGGCGCATATAATGTGGTTCTGTTCTGTACCTCGCTTGTCTTGCTTATCTCCCCATGCATGGAGTTTTGTCCAGAACATGTCCATACCGGGCCAACACTAACTGTGTGTATGCAATATATAATTAGCAATAAATACACTTGACAAAGTGGTCTTGATTGAAAAGGTTTTCTTTCTTATTTGCAGGATGGGACTTGTTCTGTTAAGGAAATGGAAATTCTGTCTCTACATCTGTTACTTTCTCCCGTAGGGGTCCCAGCCAGGCATCTATTCTTAGTCCAACTTTGTTTCTTTATATATGCTGCCCCTGGGGTCATTTTTTAGGAAGTACAATATTATCTATCAGTTGTATGCTGATGATTTGCAAATGTATTTTCCTTTAGAGCTTGATGGTTGTTTTTCTTTAACAAACTTTTGCAGGTGCTTGGCAGAGGTTAAGGCTTGGTTTATATTATTGAATAATTTTCTTCAATTAAATGAAGATAAGACTGAATTTATTATATTTGGTAACAAACGATTCAGAAAGGTCTGTTCGGAAGCCAGGGACTATTGTCCAATGATCTATGTGGTTATGTGAGGAACTTGGAGTAATTATAGATTCTGAAATCCATCTTGACCCACAGTCAAGTAAACAGTGTTGTGAAAACATGCTTTTGTCAGTTTACGAAATTGTCCAAACGTAAAACTATTCTTTCAAACAAGGATTTAGAGTCTGTTATACATGCTTTTATTTCAACATGGTTGTACTATTGTAATGCTTTATACTTAGAAATAAGTGAACTCTTGGTTATCGCCTTCAGTATGTTAAAAAAGCTGCAGAAAGTTTTTTAACAACACCAAAAAAACGGGTATATAAACCTGTGTTATATCTTGCTTTGGGCTTCCTCAAAAAATATTGAATACAGAAAAGTTGTTGATGTTTGTGTTAAAGCTCTGATGATCAGGCCCTAGCAAAAGGATTTTGGGGTCCCTTCCCAATCGCCATTTTGCCCCCTCTCAGAGCTGGCTTTTACTTTCCCACGTCTCAATGAATCGGGGGAAATTGTCCTTTTCTGTTGGGCTTCAACATTTTGGGAATGCTCTGCCATTATCTGAAAAAATCCTCATCGCGGACTTTTTAAAAAAGGTTTTAAAACTTATTTTTTTTTCGGGCTTTTTAAATTTGATTGGTCGGGACAAAAATGACTTGTCTTGTGTTTTATTTTATGTTTTGTTCCTGTGTTTTAATGTTTTATGTTTTTTTATCTTTATTATAAACTGTTTATGTACAGCACAATTTTTTAAGGGTTTTTTTAAAAGTGCTTTAAAAAAAAAGGGTTGTTTTGAGTAAATTTTCCGCTTTTTTAACCACCACTTTTAAAAATATTCACAAAAAGTTAATGTCGGGGACATGGTGGGTAAAAAATCAAAGGGGTTGAAAAAATTTGAGGTGGGGGGAAAAAATTTTTTTTTCAGATTTTTTGCATTCTCCTAAAAAAACTTTTGCTTCCCTTGAAAAACTTTTGGTTTCTCAAAAAATTTTTGGGGGTTCCCCCCGAAAACTTTGCATTCCTCGAAAGATATTTGCCCCCCCAAAAAAAATTTTACCCCTCAAAAAAAAAAAAAACCAGTTGAGTTGGGAAAAACACTTCCTGTGTACTTATGACAGATTGTAGTGGTTCATCACGCATGTTCCGTACACAATAGGAACGGTTCATAGAGTTTTATATTGAACGTGGAACGAAACAGGTCAGGGCACCTGTTTTTATCAAGGCATGGTTTTGGGACATTCGTAAAATGCTTAATGTAAACCACTGGGGGAAAAAAAAAAAATTTTGACTGAATTCAGTCACATATCTTATTAATACAGCATACCGCGACAAGCGAATTGCCCAGAATATGCACGTACCCAGTTAAATTGGATTGCCTTGAAGCGTATCCCTCACAGAAAGAAAATGGCTTATTATTACTAAGACATTGGGAAAAAAAGGCAGAATTTGGTATAGGCCTACAGTTTATTAATAAATTATGCAGAAACAGGTAAGCCAGAGAACCGAAGCGTTTTCCCCCCTCCTTTTCCTACCATAAAGAAAACCTGACTTAATGAAAGATGTTTGAGAAAAAAAGACCAAATAATGCTATAGTAACTTATTATAAAATATGAATCCTGTGTACATGCAAGCAGATGAGCCCCATATGAGCTGAATTGCATGATAGCGTTTACTTCCCCATAGAAACCAACCGTGCTTAATGTGGCTTAATATATAAAAGACAGTGATATAAAAAAGCCCTAATTTTATATGTTATTAGTAAAATATACTACAGGCAGTCAACACAGTAATCCATTAAGCCAGTGGTTCTCAAACCTTTTACAATGGCATACCCCCTAGGCATTTAGACTGAACATTCTTCTGAGTACCCCCACTTAGACCGCAGTCACACTTTTGTTTTTTCCATTAAGGGACACATATTTGCCCCCTTAAATTTGCGTTACAGTTGCATTTTTACCATTTACAGTTTTTTCTAGCCTTATTAATGTACATGTCCAAATTTTAGAGGTATATCATATTCTTGAAATTTTCATTAAGTGTATTAGTTAATCTATATAAATAAAGCAATAAATGAGGGCAAAATGAAGTTATACTTGTAGCTTCAAAACTAAATTGCCAGTAGGTGGCGGCAAGTCACAGTCTAATGAGCAAGGCGAATCTTCATTCAGTAACAAAGCGAAATGGTTGTAGTTATGAAAGGGTTAGTTACATCAGTACTGACTCTTCGAATCATGCAAAGCTGCCGATTCATTCACCTAATGAAACGACTGCTGTTGCTTGGAGATGCACCATCAGTTCTGTTGCGGATTTCATTGGTGACATTATTTCGTTGTAAAATATAACAAACAATATTGACAATATTGTGTTTAAAAATGTACAGTAGGCTACATTTAAAAATGTACATTTAATATTGCCTTTTTTGTTGAACTGTTATATCAAACCAATGTCACATTTGCAGTTCTTTTGGTATTCAGGGAAATAGCATTCTCGTAGGTTTCAAAGCGTAATAAGAACGTAACAGTGCTGCGCTTTATAAAAATTTTCGAATAATCTTGTGTTATGCCCTACTGTAAGTGACAGCTGGAGTAATTTTATGTTTCAAGCGATATGATCGCGCCCGCGCTTCTGCACACATATTCATTGCAAACGGCCTGTTCATTATTAAAATAAAACATAGAATCACCAATACAGATAAAATGTTACACAGTCAATTTAAATAATTTGTATTATAGCCTGTGCCGTATAGTGTGAGCCCCAGTCCTCTCCAGTGCGGCACATTTTTGTTCAGTATGATTTTTTCCCATCGATATTGGAAAGCACAAACCCCATTTAATTGAATAAATAATGGTTTAGCTTCAAATACATTGTGAATATGGAAACATTTGGATTTGTGCTGAATTAGAGCGTTACGTGAGCCCATACTTTGTTTCGCTTTAAATTATGTTTTTGGCTTGTTTATAGCTATTCTGGGCTTGTCTGCCTTTCCTGTGCATAATAGGCTATATCTTATTAATAAACTGTGTACCATATTTTGGTTTTAGCCTGTACCGTCTTCGTCCATTAGCCTCCCTTAAGCAGTTTCTATAGCCTAACTGTTTTAAATGGGGGAGAAACGTTGCATTATGGCTATCTGCCCAATACTATCAGTATCTGCTTTACTGATAGTTTTGCAATTAATAAGGTCATTAATATTACAATTGTTATTAGTATTAATAGTATTTATTAGGCATAATACCGAATTGGGCCTCCAGTGTCACTGTTATAGTACATTAAGACACATTAAGCGTTTTAGAATGTCCCAAAACCGTGCCTTAAACTATAAGCAAAGCTGACTGTATTTTAACTTGAGTCCAAGTTTAAAATAAAACTCTATGAACCACTCCATTATGAATGTACGAGCTGTATGAACCACTAACTTACAAGCTGTAAAGTAAAACAGGAAGTGTTTGTCCGAACTCAACTGGTTTTGCTAGAGAACGCAAGTATCTTTTTTTTTGCGAGAGAAGGCAAAAGTATGTGAGGGAACGAAAATATCTTTGCAAGAGAACGCAAAAGTTTTGTGAGGGAACGCAAAGTTTGTCGAGAGAATGCAAAAGTTTTGCGAGAGAACACAAAAAAAAAATTCCTCCCACCCCAAATTTTTTCTACCACCATGTCCCTTTAGGGGCTTCGTATTGATGTAACTTTTTGCCTATTTAAAAAAAACAAAAAAAAAAACACTTCCCACTCAAACTTCCTGTTTCAGTTGCAAATACGTCAACACTGAGTCAAAAAAACTCCATTGGGTCTGTAAACATATTTATTTACTGTAATGATGAATAAGTCATGGTAATTCTTGTTCATTAATAAACACACACACATGCCTTTTTCCAAATCCTCCTTCTAGCCCTGAAGTCTCTCCAATTACACGTACTTATCACCGTCTACCTTGTGTCCCATTACAGCTGTGGTAGGTGCCTTTTACCCACAATGCAGTTCCCTAGGGTCAGCCAGAATACCAAGGATCCATATCCCGCTGGCTGTCATGGTAACACACAGCATCAGGCTATCCAAAAAAAAAAAAAAATGTAGGAGAATAGATTCTTGCAGCAATTCCTGTTAATGTTAGCATCCGCTGCTGCTTTTCTTCATGGGTGCTGAGACCAACACGCATGTGTTTGCTTCATGTTGTTGGTTTGGAGAAAAGCCACACACCTTAACATTCTCCTGCTGAGGAGGTTTTAAAGTGTATACATACACACACTGGGTGTTCAGCCTGTTTCTGAAATCAGTACATGCATTATGCACATGTGCATGAGAGTGGTGATTGTAATGAGGCCAGGTCCGCCAGCCGATGGGTAAAACATGATTACAGATTTCATATTTTATTTTCTCATGTCTGTGTATTAAAATAAAATATATATATATATTTCTTCTTCTTCTTCATTAGATCGCCATGATAAAGTTGGGCAGCAGGCAGGATGGCGAGTAAGGTGGGGGACCTGTGCCATTCAGGTTTATGGTGGTGCCGGAGTGTCTGATGACTTCCCACTAGCAGAATAGTAGAAAACTACTGTATTTTTTGTCAATTTTTTCCAGATAGCTTGTGTATATTATATAGTACTTGTTGAAATGTAAGAGTTGAATGTGTTTGAGTTTTTAAATTATTTCTTTTTTAATTTAAAAATACCATTTACTCATTTTTTTTTATTTAATATTAGGGCTGTCAAATGATTAATCACGATTAATCACATCCAAAATAAAAGTTTTGTTTACATAATACTATGTATGTGTACAGGGTATATTATTATGTTATATATAAATACAGCACACATAAATTATGTATTTAGAAAATATTTACATGTACTATACATTTATATATTTATATTCTTATATTTTATATTATATATAAATATATTTAATATATAAAAATAACAATATTCTTCTTAAATATATACATGCATGTGTGTGTATTTATATATACATAATAAATAATCACAGTATACACACATATATTATGTAAACAAAACTTTTATTTTGGATGTGATTAATCGTGATTAATCATTTGACAGCCCTATTTAATATTGAAAGTAGAAAAATTGGAAAACTGCTCCTTTTTTTTTCTTTGTTTTTTTTTTTTCTCCAAAAACACGTAAAACAAGAATTCAAGCTTAAAGGATACTCCACCCCAACATAAAAATTTTGTCATTAATCACTTACCCCCCATGTCGTTCAAACGAGCCGTAAAAGCTCAGTTCACATCTTCAGAACACAATTTAAGTAATTTGTATGAAAATGAAAACAAATCTGTCATAAGAATCATATGCGTCTCGATGCAGGTTGCCAAGGGTTCTGAATGTATATGTGGGGTTCGCGCCCGGCACACGTAATCGCATTTCCTGTTGAGATCTCAAATATAATCGATTTTAAAGGTGCCATAGAATGCAAAAATCCACTTTTTTATAAGGTGTTTGAACACAGTTGTGTGGCCACAGTGTGTGAAAAAAACAGCCGTATAATGGTAACAATCGCCACCAACTCATTGTTTTATAATCCCAAAGAATCATAAACAGTCTCTCCACACTAGCAGTTTCCAGATTTTCCTTGTCTCACTACTATGACGTCATACTCAGGAAACGTCCCGCCCATTGTAACACAGAAAAAAAAAAACAGAGAAGTCCTATACGTTGTGCTAAACTTTACGTGGGACTCGCCTCACAACAAGGGTCAGTTCAGCGCTGGAGTTGTGCAAGAAGTGCTTGTGAAAGAGCGATCTATACCAACGCTTCATATGCAAACGTCCAGACCCCAGACAAAGTAAGCATCACGTCTTTATTTTTGTTTTCCAAAAGAGCTTCTTGTCTCTCTATAAGGCTTAATGTGTGCTAAAGCTACCATTGTCTCTGACTGTTTTCATTTATGCTGTCTTCACATGCGACCAGAATGATCGTAACCTGGGAATGTGGTAGTAGTAAAAAAAACACCAGTATGCCTGCGAGCATGAGCTCTTGAAGCTCCGCACTCTTCTGAAAAGAGTGGCTGGGGCACCAGCTCATTTTGCATTTAAAGGGGACAAACACTAAAAACAGTGGTTTTGGCTCGTACCCTAAAAAGTGGAAATTTCAACAAGCTATAAAAAATTATCTGTGGGGTATTTTGAGATAAAACTTTACATACAGACTCTGGGGACATCAGAGAACAATTTGAAAAATATTGTACAATGCATTCTATGGCACCTTTATTAAAACCAAGGCTACATTATAAAACTTAGAGTACATCTTCTGTTGTTCTAGGATTGTCATGATAGAATGCATGTTATGGATCTCATTATACTACCGAGCAATGCATTATTCTTTCCTTTTTTTATTAGTGTTTAAAATATTTTATTCAAAAGTAATTCATTAATTAAACAAACAAACTACTGAGCGATCAGGGTAGGCTATGACAGCCTTGATATACTGACACGCCCAGCTGATGCACAGAAGAAAGCCCTGTCTAGTCTCTGCCCCGGTATGAGTTTTGTCGAGACATTTATTTGTCTGGAGTAGTCGTTTTCTAATTTTTCTACTTCCAACATTAAATAAATAAATTTAAAAAAAAAAGTGTGAACGAATGATACACGGATACTTGTATTTCAAAGATATACATGTACCATTTAAGTGCCATGGTGCATGAATATAAAGAATTAAGGACTAGTAATAATTTAATAGTATTAATAACTAGTATTACTGTAGTAAAAATATTATTATAAAAATAATAAGAAAAGCTGTTTATTTAGCATCATCTAATTCTATTGATGTGATGTATGATAATTGTAAGTGACAATTATACTAAAATTAGAATATATGATTTGATAATAGTAAATCATATAGTAGTATAGATGTGATGTATGGATAATTGTAATAACCTAATTATTATTACTACCTATTTTTATATAGTTTTTTATTTTTTTAATGCCATAACAAACATTCTTTTGCACTATATGATATTTGACATCTATTTGAGAATTTCTAAGGCTGTTAGTGCTGGGATGACATATTAAAAATATCTTTGGTGTGGTTATATTTTCATACAGGTATGCTTATGCGAGGACACTACGCATAGTTGAACGGACCTGATGAGGTTCATTTGTCCTTCCATTGCTCTTCCTAGAGCTCAGAGACCAACTGGAGACGAAGCCCAAGCTAAACTTGATTCACCTCTAATTAGCCAGACACACTAACTTCCCAGTTATTTCCTGAAACCGTCTAAAGGCCTCTCTGTCGTTTTTAGAAAAACAGCTCATCATCAGATGACCTAGTGAAAGAAACCGAAATAAGTGATGAATCATACTCAGAGATTCCAGCTGCTAATCTAAAATGAATAATGAGAAAATGCATTATGGGATATCACAAGTATGTAATAATAGAAAGAAAGGGTATGAAAAAATTAAGGTATATCCTTAATTGACTGACTGTAGTTTTAACACCAGCGTTCTACCTTACAAGTTCAATTTAAAGATAGATCAAATACTTAATCTATGTAAATTGATGGGTAATGTTTTCCTTTTAATTTAATTCTGTAATCAAATGGACCTGTTTTCTGAATGAGAATACAGCACAATTTTTTTTATAGAGCACAGGTCATAGTAATATTACTGTTTTATTTGTTGTTGTTTTTGTTTTTTAAACTAACTTTTCCTTTCCTCTCCTCTCTTACACATGGGCAATTTCAAGTATTCGTCAGACTTAAAGTGGAAGTGAAGCAGTCAGTTAAGCTTAACATATTTTAGCAAAGTGATTTTCTCTTTGATTAAAAAACTTATAACGAACATGATTAATGTAACCATTTTAAAGAAAAAGGAATGTTTTGTTAAAGCTTTTGGAGCAAGGGTGCCGCCATCTTGCAGTACCACCGCATGTGACGTCACGGGGTTGGTTCGCTCTGATGGCCAGTGCAGCAATACCAAGCATTTCTTTACATTTTGAACACACAAATGTTTATTTTAACAAACACAATATTTCGTTTGTCTTATATGTTAAGTTTTGATCGTGGTTTCCCAAACAGTGTTTTATAATGTGAGGCTCAACGTGATGTAACAAACAATGCTTCATACAATATCAGTTCATGGTCGCATTTTATTGTGTATGTCAATCCATTAAGTATTACATTGACTGGTTCACCCAGTTGTATTGTATCATAATTTTAGGTTCACATGCAAATACAATTTGCTTTCCTGCTGTTAACAGGATGAAATCACCTATCTGAACAATCGGACCATGCTTCTTCCTCAATAAAGTTTATCATTCTCACGTGTTTTAAGTCATGTCATTTAAATATTAAAATGTATTAAGCCATTCAAGCGTGAGACAGCACGGAATAGATTTCAGTGCGGTACTTACATGCTGTGTGATAGACCTTTTCTGAAATAGATTTAAATGCAGTACTCACGCGTTGTGAATGTGATAGATAATTTCTGTTCATGCCGGCGGTGGTGCACACACATACACACAAAGCCACAGCTCGGCTCGGACAGCACGTGAGTAGGCTACCACATTGAGCTTTCTTTCGCGCCTTCATTAGCAAATGCACACAAAGCATGTCGGAATGTGAGTCTTTATGTGAGTATAATTTAACTAGTATTTTTTTTTTCCGACCAGTTTTTTCCCAAACCAGCAGGTTCACGACTTCTTCAACCCCTAATAGGTCCTACTGCTCAGCCCCGTCGACGTATTTGCTCTAATGCACAGGCAATTGCACTTATTATGGACTTAACAGTGCTTTCAAGGTCATGTTCCTCCATTTCCAAAACAAGCATGTGTTCAAAATGTAAAGAAAAGCTTATATTACTGCACTGGCCAGCAGAACCAACCCCGTGACGTCACACATGGTGGTACTGCAAGATGGCGGTGCCCTTGCTCCAAAAGCTATAACAAAACAATTTTTTTTATTTAAAATAGTTACATTAATCATGTTTGTTATATATATATTTTTTTATTACAATGGAGTCACTTTCCTAAATAATGCAAACTTGACTTCTTTTCCACTTTAAGCAGGCAGGTGCGAAAAATGTGTGTACTGAAATGTTGTAGCTCTATGTGTCTCCATGTCATGGCTAATACCCAGAATTTCCACTCCTCATAATTAATGACGTCTTGTTTAGACTTCCTAAAATCTGGTGTTTATAAATATTGTTTTTTTTTTTTTTTGTGTGTGTGTTTTTTGTGTGTGTGTGTGTGTGTGTGTGTGTGTGTATGTGTGTGTGTCTGTCTGGGTGTGTGTGTGTGTGTGTGTGTGTGTGTGTGTGTGTGTGTGTGTGTGTGTTATGTCGGTTGGATTACTCAGGCATTGGGCCAGTGCATTTTGTCAATCCCTCTTTCAAAACTGGAACGACTCGGTGGGCTGGGATTTTGGTTTCTTAGACACATGCACACACAGACAACAATGGGCCTTCTGTAGCTATAGGCAAAGTCTGAGTGTTTCCTCTTTAATTGGGCATCACCGATCTCTGTGCCAAAATTGCTCTGGCAGTCTTTTTCATAGCCTGACAAGTCTGCTCCACATTGCAGTGCATTTGGCATAGAATTTGCCAACTGAGATATGAAACCATTGTTTGACTAACATCTAAAGCTATAAACAACAGATTTGTTTCCAGGCGGACTGATAAAATAAGCTGTGCACCCCAACTCTTAGAAACCAGCCAATCAGATTAGAGCTTGCCAGATCTAGAAAGTGCTTTCCAGCATCTGCAATATGCTTCAGACAGTCAGTGAACCGACTTTTTTAGATATTAAATGTTTAATGATTAAAATGCTATTTCATTTAATCTGTTTTATGTGAAGTAGTTCAGACCATTCAAATGAAAGTTTATTTAATTATAAATCTACAAAAGATTTTTAGATATATTTGTTCAAGCAGTGTATAGAGTCTGATAAAACTTAGTACAACATTGTTCAGAATCATATTATCAAAAGATAATTAAACTATAATTTTTCTTCTAAATGAGTATTATGCAGATTTCAAAGCTTAGTATGCTGTATATATGTTGATATTTAAGTATTTTTTGTGTTTATTTTAGATATTTAAATGTGGGACTGTCCAATTACTGTGATTAATTGTGATCACATTATCTGCACAGAATCTGTGTGATCTCACGGCACCCTTTAAGTAAATGAGCTAGAACATTAACAGGCAGTACAGCTTAAGTGCTTCAAAGAACCTCTCATGAGCATGTGTTATTCCTTGCGTTCTTCTTTCTCTTGGGTGCACTTCTTCTGGATCTGTTCTTCACAGACTAAAATAGAAATAGAGCTGTAGTTCCAACATTTGACACTAAATTGTCAGAAAAATTTATATGTTTAAGAGAACTTACCTTTAATGCAGT
>NC_056620.1:8179934-8190872 GCF_018340385.1 Cyprinus carpio
TGTATTTTGACCAAAGCCTGTGACCTGACTACGAGTTGTGATTACCATTTGGATTTTTTCAGCAGACCCTTTAATAAAGACCCGCTTATGGAATCTACACGGCCTAAGTCCCTCCTTACAGAATACTTCGCCTGGCGCGGATCCAGCGGATGTCTCTCAACTTCTTTCGACCATTGAGTATCAAAAAGATCTGCTGAATGGTTTTCAACACCAGCTACTGACACTGCAAGCCAGCAACGAGCATTTAACACGGTACATTCAGTCTCTTCCTGCCCCAAGACCTGACCCGGTAAGATTTGCTTTACCTGATAAATTTGATGGCTCTCCTGATAACTGCACTGGTTTTCTATGTCAATGTTCTATGTATTTTTCAAACCAACCTGAAACATATCGCCAAGACCATACAAAGTGCTCTTTTATCATGACTTTGCTTACCGGGAAGGCTTTAGAGTGGGCTACAGCTGTTTGGGATCATGATACACATGTCCAGCAATCTTACAAATACTTCACCCAACTAATTCGTGATGTCTTTCAATATCCTGCTGGAGGCATGGATGCAGCAACTCAACTGACCCAGTTACGTCAAGGTAACAGACCTGCTTCTGATTATGCTATCCAATTTCGCACTCTTGCAGCACAAAGTGGTTTTAATGATGTTGCTTTGAAGCACCTTTTTCGTTCAAGTCTGTCTGCTAAGCTTCAAGCAGAATTACTATGCAAAGATGGACTCCCTTGACTTCTCTCAGTTTGTTACCCTTGCTATAAAGATTGATAATCTCTTACGTACACAACCCAATCTCAAATTTAACATTGCTTCATATGTGCCTACTACTGCTCAAATACCAAGTCAATCTAGCCCTATGGAGCCCATGCACATTGGAAGAACTCAATTACCAGCTGATGAACGGAGAAGGAGATTACTCAATCAGCTCTGCTTCTACTGTGGTGGATCAGGCCATCGCTGTTCCAACTGTCCTGTTAAACCTGCTATCAACCCCTCTTCAAGTTATCAAGTGAGTCACATGTTCAATACTTTTACAGATCAGTTTTAGGTTTATCACTTCCCATCATTTTGTCAGTTGCTAATCAAGACCACCATTTCTCAGCGTTAATAGATTCTGGAGCAGCTGCAAACGTGATTCATTAAGATTTAGTGAAGCAGTTGAACATTCCCACAATCAAATGTGAACCACCTATTGCTGTTACTGCCGTTGATAATGGTCCAATTGGTAAAGGTTATATCACTCATCAAACACTCCCCATAAAACTCAGAGTTGGACTGCTTCACACAGAAGAAATAACTCTCTATGTAATTTTCATCACCACGAAACAAAGTCATTTTAGGATATCCATGGTTGTCTACCCACGACCCACAGTTTTCATGGAAGGAAAAGGAGTTAGTCAGCTGGTCACCTCATTGTCTTGCTCACTGTCTTGAACTGCCCACCAAACTTACAGTCTGCACTACCCATCTAGCCAAGAACCCCTTTTCATTACCAACTAACATCCCCAAGGAGTATGCTGACCTAGCTGAGGTATTTAGCAAAGACAAGGCCACCAAATTGCCACCTCATCGCCCCTGGGACTGTGCCATTGACCTCCTTCCTAACACCTCTCCGCCTAAGAGCCGTATATACCCTCTGTCCATTCCTGAAACCAAGGCCATGGAAGAATACATTGAAGAAGCTTTATCTTATGGATTTATCAGACCATCCACTTCTCCTGCAGCATCTGGCTTCTTTTTTTGTTGACAAGAAAGATGGCCGTTCTAAGGCCTTGCATTGACTATCGAGCACTCAATGCAATCACAGTTAAGAATCACCATCCCTTGCCTCTTATTCCTTATTCTCTGGAACAATTACGAGAAGCTCGCTATTTCACTAAACTGGACCTCAGATCGGCCTATAATCTCATCAGAATCCGTGAGGGGGATGAATGGAAGACAGCTTTCCTCACCAGTAGGGGGCACTACGAGTATTTGGTTATGCCCTATGGATTGGCCAATGCACCTTCAGTTTTACAGTCCTTCGTTAATGAAGTCTTCAAGATCTCTTGTATCAGTATGTGATTGTCTATATAGACGACATCCTGGTCTACTCATGCTCTATGGAGGAACATATCAGTCATGTAAGAACTGTCTTGTCACGTCTGCTCCAAAATGATCTTTTTGTTAAGGCTGAAAAGTGTGAGTTTCATGTCACATCAACCAAATTCCTTGGATACAATATTAGCCATGCAGGAGTAAAGATGGATGATACCAAAGTAAAAGCTGTTTTGGACTGGCCCAAACCCAACAATGTCAAGGAGTTGCAACGATTCCTAGGCTTTTCAAACTTCTACCGTAGATTCATCCGTGACTTAAGTACAATAGCTACACCTGTCACATCACTACTTAAAGGAAAACCCAAGAAGCTAGTATGGACAGAGGCAGCTACATCAGCATTCAACAGGCTCAAGTCCAGTTTCACCACAGTGCCAATTCTTAAGCATCCTGATCCTACACTTCCTTTCATCGTAGAGGTAGATGCCTCCGACTGTGGAATTGGTGCTATTCTTTCTCAGCGTCATGGAACACCAGGTAAATTACATCCATGTGCATTCTACTCTCGAAAGTTAACTTTGGCAGAAAGCAATTACGACATTGGTAACAAGGAATTGCTATCCATCAAGTCTGCTCTTGAAGAATGGAGACATTGGCTTGAAGGTGCTCTTCATCCTTTTCAAGTCATTACAGACCCACAAAAACCTACAGTATATCAAGGATGCCAAGCGTTTGAATCCCCGCCAAGCAAGATGGGCACTCTTCTTCACTCGATTCAATTTTGCAGTTACATACCGGCCAGGGAGCAAAAATAGTAAGGCAGATGCACTGTCACGTATCCACGATTCTGCTGATTCACAGATGAGTCCTGAAACTATTCTACCACCCTCCATCATCATGGCACCCATTCATTGGGATATTATGGAAGAAATTCAACGTGAACAACATGAAGAGCCATCCCCTCCAGAATGTCCAGTTGGGAAAATTTTTGTTCCATCCAGTCTTCGCAACAGAATCATCCAATGGGTTCACACTTCTCTTGCTTCTGGACATCCTGGAATTAATCGCACCACTGCTTTAGTTCGAAATACCTTTTGGTGGCACACATTATCTGCAGATGTCAGTAGCTATGTAAATGCTTGTCCAATCTGTGCTCAGTCACGAACACCTCGGCAATTGCCTGCAGGATTGTTAGAACCACTTCCAATTCCCCAGCGACCTTGGTCACACCTGTCCATTGACTTTGTCACTGATCTGCCTAACTCACAAGGGTACACAACCATCATGGTCTCCATCGACCGTTTCTCTAAGTCTTGTCGTCTCATTCCATTGAAAGGTATACCCACTGCTATGGAAACTGCACAAGTTTTGTTCAATCAAGTATTTAGGATTTATGGATTACCTGATGATATTGTTACTGATCGAGGGCCGCAATTCACATCACGTGTTTGGAAAGCCTTTTGCAGAAGTTTAAACATCAATGTCAGTCTCACTTCTGGATATCATCCTCAAGCAAATGGACAAGTAGAGCGCCTTAATCAGGAAATTGGTAGATACTTGAGATCATACTGTAGCCAGGAAAACAGGAAAAATGGAGCATATTCCTCCCATGGGCAGAGTACGCCCAAAATTCTCTCACACACTCTTCAACTGGTCTTACCCCCTTCCAGTGTGTCCTAGGATATCAGCCTCCTCTATTCCCCTGGTCTGGAGAGCCATCGGAGGTGCCTGCTGTGGATGACTGGATCAGAAGAAGTGAACAGGTCTGGGACAATGCTCATGTCCGCCTCCAACGGGCTATTCGTTCTCAAAAGATCCAAGCTGATCGACGCAGACGTCCTCATCCTGAGTTTCAGCCAGGTCAAATGGTATGGCTTTCCACCCGTGACCTACGCCTGAAACTACCATGCAAAAAATTAAGTCCCAGGTACGTTGGCCCTTTTAAGATTTTGCATCAAGTTAATCCTGTCACGTACCGTTTAGAGCTACCTGCTAATTACCGCATCTCTCCTTCCTTTCATGTGTCACTCCTGAAACCGGCCCATGTCTCATCGAGCCCCGATGCCACTGACGAAGAACCTCCTCCACCGCTCGAGATCGAGGGAGCTCCTGCCTACCTAGTTCGGGAGATCCTAGATTCTCGCAGGAGGAGGGGTCAGATGGAATACCTCGTAGATTGGGAGGGTTATGGCGTGGAGGAGAGATCGTGGGTAGCAACTAAGGACATTTTGGATTCATCACTTATCAGAGACTTTCACCAAGCACATCCAGATCGCCCAGCACCCAGACCCAGGGGTCGTCCTAGAAAAAAAACACCTGGAGGTGTTCCTAGGGGGAGGGAATCTGTAACGTTTGATCGGGCTCCCGTCCACCAGAGGGAGCCTTCACCTGAATTCTGAACTCTGCCACTTCCTGTTCCTGCCACATCAGTTCCTGTCTTGTCATTTCCTGTCACCCTGTATTTAAGCCATGTGTTTGCTATGCCACATTGCGAAGTATTGCCAGTTCCCTGCCTTACTAAGCATTTTTCATGTCTCCTTTGCTGTTTATTGTTATGACCATTGCTTTTGCCTTTTTGACTCACGTTTTTGGATTACTGTCTTGGATTTTTTTTCCATTGGACTGTTTTGCCTGTATTTTGACCAAAGCCTGTGACCTGACTACGAGTTGTGATTACCATTTGGATTTTTTCAGCAGACCCTTTAATAAAGACCCGCTTATGGAATCTACACGGCCTAAGTCCTCCTTACAATTAGTTATAAAGCCCTGAAATGTTTAGCACCTCAACCTCAGTATTTGAACGAGCTCTTGATACATTATAGTCCTCCATGTTCGCTGCTTTCTCAAAACTTTGATATTTTGATAATACCTAGAATATCAAAATCAACTGTGTGTGGCAGATCATTTTCCTATTTAGCACCCAAACTCTGAATAACCTAACTAATATTGTTCAGGAGGCAGACACACTCTGTCAGTTTAAATCTAGATTAAAGACTGTAGGTAAGTGCTAATATTAATTGGTCAGGTGCTGTCGAAAAATATTTTTGAAAACTGAGTGATTTTGTGCCTCTCTGGGATGGCACCACAAGGTGTCTTTCACGAGGGTGCATAAATCTGAACTAGTGAGTTTAGGTATACTGGTGCACAGCCAGTGGTTGTCTTGTAGGCAAACATCAGTGCCTTGAATTTGATGCGAGCAGCTATCAGCAGCCAAGGCAAACTGATAAAGAGGGGTATGACGTGGGCTTGCTTTGGCTCTTTGAAGACCACCCTTGCTGCTGCATTCTTGATCAGCTGCAGAGGCTTGATAGTTCATGCCAGAAGAACCACCAATAGAGCAATACATAGTCCAGTCTGGAGAGAACAAGAGTTTGGACAAGGAGTTGTGTGGCCTGTCCTGGTAGTAAGGGTCTTATCTTCCTTATGTTGTATCCACCTTATTCTTCAATGCTGAAGTAAGTGTAGCGTATCAGGCCTGAACCAGACAAATTAAAGATTCGATTGTGAGCATGGTTGAAACAAGAGTAGCCGAATTCCTCGGAAAGGCAACAGGATGCTGTAAATCAACTCCTAGCACCACAGTCTAAAGCTAGATAACCAACCAGCTCTTTCACAGAACAGCTTTCAACATTAACACCATTAGAACAATTATTGACAATTTCAATTCGAAGAAGAGAGTCAAATTTTGGGGCAAGTAATCAAAGAGATGCACAGCGTTACCATCTCATGTAAACCATGATAGTAATCATGATCACAAGCTCTTTGGATTGACTTCCCCTACCTCGAAGGAAAACCAGACTGAAATTCCTAAGGAGACCTGTAAACCTCTCTGGTCTTCACAGGACATATCCTTACTCCACAGAATGGCACAGAGAATGCCTTCCAATGCATATATGCACCAAATGAACTCAAAATAACTTCTAAATGGATATCAGTCCATTGCTTAACTCCATATCATACATGTAACCCACACATTTGACTATAATGTTTCTAATCACTTATTGTGTATGTCTTTTTAAATAACTCTTGAATAACTTAAGGGATCATATTCATGTTTAGTATGTGTGTGTTCGAATCTTCTTGCTTGAAACGTTTCTGACCATCAGTTATTTGTCAAATGTATCATATTCTTGTTATAGGAATCATGTCTAAATTATACCCTGCAAGAGCGGGAAAATTCGGACCACGTGCTTGATAAGATAACATATGATTTATGAATGGGTGGGACAAACAATGCAACACCCCAAGAAAAGACAATATCTAATTGGTCAAGACAACATTTGAGGTGTGGCCAAAATGCCAGTTTAAATACTCAGGACACCATCAAATTTTGCTTTTTAGCTTTTGCTATCAGTCATGTTGGCTTTTAGCCTGCTTTTAGCTTTTTTGCTTTTGCTTTTTAGCCTTTGTTTTTTAGCTTTTAGCTTGCGTTTAGCTTTTGCTATTAGTCATGCCAGCTTTTAGCCTTTGCTTTTAGTCATGCTTTGTCATCACTTTTAGCATTCTTCGAGCGCCGTTCCAGCGTGCTTCGGCCTGCACGCCTGCTACTTAGCCACGATGAGAAGAAACACCACCTAGTCTCGTCAAACTTTACTTCTATTCTTTTACTTTAGTTTCTTTTCTTTTGCGTTTGAGAGTTTCATGTTCTGAGTTAAGTTTTGTAATGCTGTGTCTCCGAGTCTGACCTCGAGTGCCCGTTCAACTTCAGCCAGCCCACAACTCCGCATCGTCAGCCAACGCCCAACCACGGGCTTCCCAAGATGTCACTTCAACGACTACTGAACTTTCAGCCAATCAGCAACCTCGGGAAACCCCCTTTTCAGCGACAACAAAGGGAACCCCCTTTACACAGGCATCGCAAGTAACGTACCTCCAGACTCTCATCTGTACTGGTGTTATCTAATATAATTTTAACCTAATTGATGAACTCAATGCGAGGGTTAATTAAGTGACTGATGGTTGTTCATGTCTATGCAATTTCACGTATTGCTGTAAACTTGGGATTTCACATTTTTCGTTCTCTTAAACTCATTCTTCCCTAACTTTCTATTTTCCTGCAACTTGTGTGAATGTGTGAGTGCGTGTGCTTATGTGTTAGATTAGTTTATATGTGTTAGATTTATCTAATAAAGGCTCATTCATATTGAAAAGAGAAGTATCTTGTGTTTTGTGCTTACAAGTTAATGTCTTAAACTGCCGATCTTGTTACTGTGCTAATTAATAGTGTTTTCACTATACTTTGGATATTAATATCCAGCGCAGATTTGATCTTAAACGGCTCATTCAGTGAATCGCCGCGCGTTTCAGTGATCAGCCGTGAAAAAGTGATTCTGTTCAAATTCCCTTTAAAATCTTAAATGATTCCCTTTGAGCTAAATTTGACCTGTTTCCCTTACATAAGCCTATGGGCGAGACTTCCAGTTTGTTAGCCGCTATAGGGAAATAACAAGAAGAATAACAACGTGCAGTAAACAGTAAAATTGTTTGCATCACAAACCATTGTGTTCATAATTAAGATTAAGGTAAGACACACCAATTTTCAATATCAAGCAAAAATTACAAATGGCCACACCTATTTTTATGGCAAGAATAAGGTGGATAAGGCAAATCTGTAGGACCGGGCTGTTGTAGCTATATGGTTTTAAAGCTCAACTGATCATCAATCACAATTCCAAGATTCCTGGCTGTCCTGTACGGAGTTATGGTTAAAGAACCTAGCTGTATATCGAAGTTGTGATGAAGTGCGGGGTTGGCTGAGACCATGAGCAGTTCTGTCTTAGCAAGGTTTAGTTGAAGGTGATGGTCCTTCATCCAGCCAGAAATGTCTGTCAGAAGAGTAATAGAGTAATGTGAAGAGTAATGTGCCTGTTTGGAAATTCCTTCATCAAGTTCACTACTGATGAGTACTATGGGGTATAGTGGTTTACCAAACCTGGGGAAGGTTCTCTGGGATGAAAAGGCACAGTTTTCCACCTCATTGAGGGGAAGCTTTACTTGTTAGTACCCAAACCATGGGATAAAAATGGTTCTATGTGAAGATTATAAAATCTCACAAAGCTGTTGGGTGTAGCTCAGCCCACAGCTTTGCAGATGTCTGCCAATAATGTTGGTAAAAAAAAAAAAAAAAAAAAGTTTGGACATTGTACAAATTGTGAATGAAAACAGAATACAATGATGTGGAAGTTTCAAATTTAAATATTTTATTCAGAATACAACATAGATGACATATCAAATGTTTAAACTGAGAAAAAGTATCATAATGGAAAAATAAGCGGATTTTAAATTTCATGGCATCAACACATCTCAAAAAAGTTGGGACAAGGCCATGTTTACCACTGTGTGGCATCCTCTCTTCTTTTTATAACAGTCTGCAAACATCTGGGGACTGAGGAGACAAGTTGCTCGAGTTTAGGAATAGGAATGTTGTCCCCTTCTTGTCTAATACAGGCTTCTAGTTGCTCAGCTGTCTTAGGTCTTCTTTGTCGCATCTTCCTCTTTATGATGTGCCAAATGTTTTCTATGGGTGAAAGATCTGGACTGCAGGCTTGCCATTTCAGTACCCAGATCCTTCTACGCAGCGATGAAGCGAATGGCACGGTGGATTGTGTTCACCGACAATGTTTTCTGGAAGTAGTCCTGAGCCCATATTGTGATTTCCATTACAGTAGCATTCCTGTATGTGATGCAGTTGCCGTCTAAGGGCCCGAAGATCACGGGCATCCAGTATGGTTTTCCAGCCTTGACCCTTATGCACAGAGATTGTTACAGATTCTCTGAATCTTTGGATGATATTATGCACTGTAGATGATGATAACTTCAAAGTCTTTGCAAATTTTCTCTGAGAAACTACTTTCTGATATTGCTCCACTATTTTTTGCCACAGCATTGGGGGAATTGGTAATCCTCTGAGAGGCTCTTTTTATACCCAATCATGTTGCCAATTGACCTAATAAGTTGCAAATTGGTCCTCCAGCTGTTACTTATATGTACATTTAACTTTCCGGCATCTTAATTGCGACCTGTCCCAACTTTTTTTGAATGTGTAGCTCACATGAAATCCAAAATGAGCCAATATTTGGCATGACATTTCAAAATGTCTCACTTTCAACAATTTGATATGTTATCTATATTCTATTGTGCATAAAAGTTTATGAGATTATAAGTATAAGTATAATATAAGTTTATGTGATTTGTAAATTATTCCATTCCTTTTTTACACAATTTGTACAGTGTCCCACCCAACTTTTTGGAATCGGGTTTGTACTATACCGTATGATGGGAGCAGATACTGCCCTGGTCAATTGATGTACACAACCGTGTTGTCCATGCAGACCAGAGTTGTTAGTGGAATGAAGTGGGAGCGGGGCGGTGTGATTTATGACTGGAGAAGTGGATTTTTGGAAATCGGAACATTCAGGTTTTCACTCACTCCCCCTTGTTTTATTTATTTTTTCATTTATTTTTTAATTTTTGTTTTATTAACTGCTTGCCACAGCCCAGAATATAACTGCACATTTTTTGCACTTAAACTAATTAGCTAGCTTAATTAGTTTCAGGTTGATTACTCAAATCAGAAAATAAGGTGAAGATTTAGAATGTTAATGATGTGAGTGCGGGAGGTTATATCTCAAGTGGTATCTCAATTATTATTTTTTAAACAGTTTATTGTTAATCTCCACTCTAAAAATATAAATGATAAATTGTTCATTTTTCAAATTGAGCATACAAGCTCACAAGTTATGTAATGATTGTGTGGATATAGTGATTATTGAGTTTAGTGAGTTTATTGTCCTGTGACTTATCAGCTTAAAAACTGAAAAATTACAGCATATTCTTTCTGAAGTTTCTGAAGTAACTTCAAATAGTGATGGGCAAATGAAGCCTTTTTGATTGCGTTTAAGATACAGCATCAAATCTGTGCTCAGTGTCAGGGAAACACACGGATTCAATTTGCAGGTACAACTCAGATTTATTTAAATCTCAAACACCACTCGACCGTGGCGGAAATTAGAGGAAGGATGAGGGGAACAAGTCAACATGAGCCTACCAGCCCCTCCACTAGCCAGAGTAGAAAATGAAGACCGGTGCACAGTCCCAGCATCAGGGCCAACGCAACGTCAGGGTACGAGAGCAGCTCACAGAGTCCAAGCATCAGGTACTTGACACCAACGCTCAAGAGCAGAGAGATCCTTGTATAGGTGCCGTGTATTCTGGTAAATACAGGCCAGGAACTAGGAACAGAAGTCTGGTGAAACAAGAGGCTGAGCACAAGCAGAAGAGAAAACAAACTGAAAACACAAGACTGCGTCAGGTGCCTAAGAAAACACGGCAGGACAAGACTAGATGATGGTCACAAAGTGAAAACAACATTAACACCACAACAGTCGGACCACAAGACTACACACGAGGGGAACTTAAAAAGAGGGAGAATTAAGGATTTAAAACAAGTCACAGGTGTGACGGCAGCTGAAGTAGTAATTAAGATAACAATGGGGAGGGAACCACGAAGACAACGAGCACATGGTGAACTGTCAAAACACAACAACAACCTGCTGATCAGACCGAAGTCATGACACTCAGTGCTGCTGGCAACGCTACAACGCCACTGCTTTGGGGCATGTCAAATTTAGGGCAGAGCACGCCTCTGAAGACAATGTTTACATCCTGTTTAAACCTGCATCATATTCTTTTTTAACGGTGATATCGGTTGTTCGTCCTGTGTTTCGTTTTTTTGCTCGATATTTGCATAAATTCGAGGAATGCCCAAACTTTTTGATGCTCTTGGCTGCTCTCAACGCTTTCTCTGTGCCGCTTTCAATCCCATAATGCACTGCATGAGTGTTTAAGCTCAACTTCCATAGAAATGAAATTGAAAATGCACGCTCCGCTACGCATGC
>NC_056620.1:8191372-8235334 GCF_018340385.1 Cyprinus carpio
GAAGAATGTATTAATTGAAAATGCCAATTTAGATATAACTAAAGTGAATAAAATTACTTTATTCAGAAATGTCATGCTTGTGATTTTTTATTATTTGTTAATTCGTTATTTAAATGAATAGTCTTACAAATTATGAAACAGGTGCAGTTAATCGCTGGCGTCAGTCACAAAATTTATATAGGCCTAGGCCTATAAAAAAAAAAAAAAAAAAAAGGCTAATCTTCGTGAGGACGACTGGCTACAGCAGCTGGTCTAAAATTCTTTAGGCACCGCACACCAAACGACTTTGAACACCAACTGAAAACACTGACTGAGCTCAGATGACATTCATAATCGGTCTGACAGTATCCCAGCTTCACAGAATGAACCGGTTTGTGTGTGGAAATGAAAGTCTTACCGTTACTTGAAGACTGATGGACAGGCTTTTTTCCTCGTCAGTGTGAGTTTTTTTATTATTTTTTACAGAATTATGGATTGCTGCTGTTTTTCTAACATTTCTAACACAAAGCTGCAAATTACAGTCCAACTGAATGAGTGAACTTCAACAGACATGTGAGAATTTACATGCATAAAATGGATAACAATTGGCTTACACTGCTGTCCATCAAACTCATCAAGAATTATGCAAAAACACTTTTATTTATTTTAGTTATTTGAAATGTTATAGTTCTCTAATTGTGTTAAAATAGATGAAACAATAATTATTTAACAAATATTATATTTGTATAATAAACTGGGGGGCCTTTCATCAGAGTGGGCGGGCTGTGCCCGTCAGGCCCTCTGCTGCCTACGCCCCTGCCTCGCTCTCTTTAATGTTAAACTGATGCTTCGCGCTCTGCTTCTGTCAACAGTAAACCACGCCTTGATTTGATTGGTCATCTCAGTCTTTTTGACATTGACAAGCGCTGTTAGACCGCTGAGGCTCTGATCTGAAGCGCCTAGTACAGGGCTATTCAATTAGTTTCATTTGAGGGCCAGATTATCAAATTGAAAATTTGAAGGGGGCTGGGTGGGGGTGGTCAAAAATAAGAAATTAAATTGAAAAGCATATTCAGCTGTAAAATAAACAAATATTATACCAACAATAACATCTTTGAAAGGTTAACATTAGTGCTATCAATCGATTAAAAAATAACTAATCAGTCACACATTTTTTATGTAATTAATTGCGATTAATTGCATAATATATTTGTTATCATAATTTCACATTGAACCTCCAAATTAATGAAGAAAAAAAGATGGTATATTTTTAAATACGGTTAATGGCATCTTTTTACTAAGTAGCCAACTGTTAATGAAGGCCAGTATCTTTGATACCAGTAATGTTCTTGATATCTCTATTAAATTCATTTTCCCTCAATTTTAGCCAATATAGCCTTTCAACATTACAGTATAATTGAAAGTCATTATTTTTAACACTTAATAGGCTTTAAATTTAAGTGAACTTAAAACAGTCTTCACATAAACTATAAATTGTATATGTATAAACTATAAAATGAATATAAATTATTCTTTATTCAAACTACAAAAGTTAATCAGCGACTAGAGCAGTGAAGTTATTTCTCATTTTTATTTTGTTCTTTGATTTACATCAATGACAGACTTCATCAGGTTTCAGTTTAAAAGCAGCGCTATCTCTTTAAAACCTGATGCGATTCTGACACACACATTCGCTTTTATCACAACATTTTACGGTCATTTAGGACTCGTTTAAGACCGTGTTTACGAGGTAACTCACCATAACCACATATTTTAACATAATGGTGTGCGTTTTTGTCTGCTGAAGCGGCTCAGCAGCATATGTGGAAAGTCGAAATGCACATCCTTTCAAACTCCATTTGACACTCAACTTTGTCCAGTCTCTGTACTATTTCTCGCTAGAAGTTATGACCGATAGCACGGCCATTATATTCATTTAAACTAGAGTTGCGGATATCTCATAATCCCCTCACATGAGGGCTTGTCGGTGAGTGTCTTCCTTATTGATTTGAGGTTGTGTTGCGGATATCTCATAATCCCCTCGGTTGCCACCTTGTGGACAAACTTATTAGAGCAAAAACAATTCGAGGCGTGTTTGTGACTCTTCCCCCGGGCCAGATGAAGATGATTGACAGGACGGATTAGGCCCGGAGGCTGCCTATTGAATAGCCCTGGCCTAGAATGTGCAGTGGTCACGCGCGCATCCGTAGACTAGCGCAAGTTAATTCTCGCACTTTATTTGTTTTTATAGCTTCTAACAGGCTGTGTAACTATGATAAGTTATTACCTCAAAATGTAAGTCAGTATGCAATTTTCCCTATTGCTCGCATGCCAGCGATTATCCCTCTTCATGCTTCTGTTGGCACGCGTGCCGTAGGTCGCCGACCCCTGCACTAATGTGTTCGTTCTCAACTAAAATGAGTTACAAATCCTTAATTTTAGAGACTTTGTCAACCATTTGACCTAGTCTGAGCAAATATATTTATCTGCTTTAATTGTGTTCCTGAGTTATCTTTACCCAATATTTTTCAGCTGCTAGTATTTCTTCTGCTGTGAGTTCGCCTTGGATTTTACATCTGGATCGAGCATTGGTTAGTTAATGTCATCTTGCGTTTCAGCAGGGTGTCTCTGGCTAAAACCACCTAACATTAAAGTTAGTGAGTCAATGCTATTACAAACCTAAATAGCGAACTGTTCTCACATCGTGTACAGTGTAGGTCAAAAACACATAAACAAAGGTCTACAGTTCAGTGCCTCTCCATATCAAACTAGTTAAATGTACATTAATTTAATCGTACTCTGCAGTACATGAACAGTGTTAATCCGGGATGTTCACGATGACCGTAATATGACTGTAAACCCGTATATATTTATATTTTTCACTTTTTTTTCATCTTTTATATATCCCTTCATGAAATATTTAATTCCCACTTGAATGGTGGCCCTTCTGTGTCCAAAATATTGCAAAAACATCATGGGACAAGGTTTTCACACTGACAGTTGTCAATGTGAGACATTGAGCAGCTCCGTTTGTTTGTCCGAGTTCGCAACAGTAATTAAGTGGGCAGGGCTTACCGACAGGTCAGTTATTGACAGACAGTTGACACTGAGATGTCAGGTAAATACTTACAGCGGATCTAAATATTTATAATTAATCTTAACTAGTTATACTTGATTATTCATATTTCCCCTTTGAGCTGATTCACTACAGGCAGGAACTGGAACGCGTTGTCGTATACGCCGATCAAGAGCATCCCAAACAAATGTCCGGTGAGTATGCTGGCTGTGCAAGAACTTGAACTGGAATTGTGTACAGATCCTTGCAACATGGGGCCATGCATTATCATGCTGCAACATGAGGTGATGGTCGTGGATGAATGGCACAACAGTGGGCCTCAGGATCTCTACACGGTATCTCTGTGCATTCAAAATTCCATTGAAAACCGGGATTCATCCGTGAAGAGGAAGAATATCACCTCTCGAAAGTTGCAGTTGAATTTGAGTGTTTGCATTTTCAGGTCAGTTAAGTTGGTTATGTGGAGTTGGGTTAAGGTCGCGATGAGGATGACGAGCATGCAGATGAGTTTCCCTGAGAAAGTTTCTGACAGTTTGTGCAGAGATTCTTTGGTTATGCAAACTGATTGTTGCAGTAGCTGTCTGGGTGGCTGGTCTCAGACGATCTTGGAGGTGAAGATGCTGGATGTGGAGGTCCTGGGCTGGTGTGGTTACACGTGGTCCGCGGTTGTGAGGCCGGTTGGATGTACTGCCAAATTCTCTGAAACACCTTTGGAGATGGCTTATGGTAGAGAAATGAGCATTCAATTCACAGACAAAAGCTCTGGTGGACATTCCTGCAGTCAGCATGCCAATTGCATGCTCCCTCAAAATTTGCGACAACTGTGGCATTGTACTGTGTGATAAAACTGCACATTTTAGAGTGGCAATTTATTGTGGCCAGCCTAAGGCACACCTGTGCAATAATCATGCTGTCTAATCAGCATCTTGATATGCCACACCTGGGAGTTGGATGGATTATCTTGACAAAGGAGAAGTGCTCACTGACACAGATTTAGACAGATTTGTGAACAATATTTGAGAGAAATAGGTATTTTGTGTACATAGAAAAAGTTTTAGATCTTTGAGTTCAGCTCATGAAAAATGTGGGCAAAAACAAAAGTGTTGTGTATATAATTTTGTGCAGTGTATATAATATAATATAATATAATATAATATAATATGTTTTAATATTTTAATATAATATAATATAATATAATATAATATAATATATCGCAATTTTTACTATATTCCTAAAATATTATGCCATTAATCTTACTTAGTTATTTTTCAACGTGGCACTTAAATGCCTCCGTAGGCTATTTGTAGCCTACTGAATGCAAACAAAATTTTGGCACAGCAGCCAAAAAAACAAACAAACAACAACAAAAAGTAGAATTATTTGTTAATAAACTAGTGTTTTCTGAGTCAGTGTCACAAAGATGAATTTGACAATCATGACTCGTTTTCGTTTGAAATTTGTTTTCCAGTTTGTTTTTTTTTTACAAAAGTTGTTTTTTTACGTTCTGTTGATATTGTGAGTGCACACAAATAAAAGTAGACCCTTTGCAGTTCCGAATGATTTATACTCTTACCTTTATGAGCAAACGTGACAGCGTATTTTTAATTTACCACTGTTATTAAGAAAAAAGAAAAAAAAGAGAGAGAGGGATCGCGCTGGCGCCTCCATGTCTTAAATTGAATGGATTAAATAGCCACAAAAAAAAGAACGTTCATTGAGATGAGTGCATGTTACAACGTCATATTAAAGAGCCTGTTGGAAAGCCATATTCCACCGCCAGGCAAGCGGGCGCATTAACTCCTCGTCTGCACACACTCTCTTTGAAATAGGAATAGTTGCCACATTTCTTGTTAACATCTTTGATTTATCGCTGTCTCGTTTGTATTTGGCCAGTTTAGAGAAAGCCTCACCAAACCAGCCAGGCGTTTGCGATCACGGGAACTTGTAACGTGGATGGGTGACATGAATGGAGATGGCTCCAGATCGGCGATGTAGTATTTGGTTTCCCAACAAGGTCCATTGCCCAGCACAAAATTAATTTGCTGAATGCATGAACTGTATTTTCCTGCGCTCAAACCTGCAAGTGTAAAGAAAACGTTGTGTATGATGTTTGAAGTAATTTGTGAATTACCATATACTGATAAAAATTATTTTGTGGTGATGTTAATAATACAGAAAAACAAATTTAATTTCTACATTAAATAATTTAGTTCAGGCAAGAATTAAAAAAAAAGAGTAAATTCAAGATTAGTACTCACTTTTAGCTTGTAGAATTTAAAGTTTGAACTTATAAGTATATTTTACTTGGAATTGTTTATTTTACAAAGATTTCTTAAGTAAATATCATTCATGATCCTGTTGTTCCTATCTAACTCTAACTGGCCATGTTATATTTACTTATTTCCTTAAATCAGCAGGGGATCTATGGAATTATATTTGCTTCAAAAAAATGAACATAACTTTATAAAACTGAACCTATCAAAAATATGCCATTACAAAAGAAGAAAAACCACTGATCTTTATATGACTGGATCGCTCAGTGAAGCCACCGGAAGTGTTCGATCCGCCATCTTACTAATCCCTACCGGCAGAGAGCACCATTGAGTCACATTCAAACCGCTGTCCTAAAATCACCCAATTAGAAGCAAATCAGTCAAACGGGACTAGTTTTTATGTTACGTGTATGTAAATTAATGTTTACTTCAGGTGTTATCTGCAGTGTTTACGGTCTCTTGGGGCAGTATAAGCGATATATTTAAACCGTTTAGGTGGGTGTGTCTGCTGCGCACTGATGACACAGGTAAGGATCCAACACAAAATATACACTATTTCTTTATGAACATAATTATTCAGGAATTATTAAACATGAACGTATTTGTATCAGAAATGGATTTAAATATATTACAGTGAATAATACAACAGCATCTGTTAATATTGCTATATACTTAAGTGAAAAGCTTAACTTATTATCTTGGAAATAAAGCCTTTAAATGTCTTTAAATCCATACTGTGTATAGTAAGTTATTTCTCTGAATAAATTATGATGTGTATATTTTTAATGTCATGATTGAGCAACATCTATTTCAGACTCTCCAAGATCGCGCAAATATGTTTACTAGCAGTAACGTTACTGTTTACATGCAAAATATTGTAATGCTAAAATAATAATTATTTTAACAACCGTTTGAATCATTACCTGCTTCAAAATGAATGCTGTTAATGAAATCATTGTTGAAACATTTGCACTTAGCGCCGAATAACGAATAAAAACACTATAACTAAATTATATAAACAATGAATAACTGTACATGTAAGGGGTATAAAGGTATTAAATGTTTATTTATTTTTTAGGGTGAGCACTTTGTCGTTTGTTTTGTTTGTTTATTTAGTGTCCGTCTGATGTTTATCATGTTCATGATGTTCGCTACTGTAATGAAACATAGCTTTTTAATAAGTAGGGGAAGTTCCAGACATTTAAAAAAAATAACCGTTTATATGCCTAGGGTGTTTGCATTGCAAGAATTGTACAGGGATACTTCAGATTTAAAAACGCTGACTTGTTATGTCATGTTTTTCTCATTAAAATCATACAATTTTCTATTAATTCAATAGAACTTTTTAAGCACACTAGGGATTACCAATATGGCGGCGCTGCAGCTTCAATTTTATGACGTCATGAGCAATCCAGTTCTATATTATAGATCAGTGAGAAAAACACAATGAAAATGAAAAAAATGAACTCAGTCGCACAAATTTAACAGGCTCTTCAAATATGCTTCATTCTTTGTTGATGTTTTTAAAAGATTCGTTTTTGCTAATCGTGAATTCTGAATGCATTTCCACAGATTTCGCTTACGCTTCGCAGTTTTTCGTTTGGTGTTTTGACACAAACCTCTCGTGGGGGCGGCCTTAACAGTGATCTACTCTGATTGGATAGTGAGCTTTTGATGGACAAGTGCTCTCTGACCTGGAAGTACAGACGTCACTCAGTGGCGTGCATATTGGAAAGCTCTCGCGGTGAATACGTAATTAGGATTTATGCAGAAAAGGCACATTACTAATAATATACGGTTAGTTCTAGATGTGTTAGATTATTCAGATTTAATAGACAGTGATGGTTTAATTTTCTTTTTAGATTATTACAAAGCTTTCGACACATTGGAACATGAATTTTTATTTCAGGCTCTAGGAAAAATTGGCTTTGGCGATGCTTTTTGCAGGATGGTCCAAATGCTTTACATAAACGGAAACAGCTCTATCAAATTAAGTAATGGTACTTCACCTAGATTCTTTTTAAAACGAGGAGTTCGGCAAGGATGTCCAGTTTCCCCTTACCTGTTTCTAATTGCAACACATTTCCTTAGCACACATATAAACAATAGTCAATTAAATGGTATCACAATTGGTAACACTAAAATAAAAATTAGTCAATTAGCGGATGATACAGCTTTATTCTTGAATGATTCATCACAAGTTAAATTGGCTTTGGGTATTCTTTTCTTTAGTTCTATTTTATTCTTTGGTTTTTTTTTTTTTTTTTTTTGTGGTTGATATTATGTGATGTATGTTTATACTTTTGTATGTTTTTGTTCTCTGCATTAATAAAAAAAAAAAGCCTCGCGGTGATTTGTATGCAATACGTCGTGCTTTGTATTACTAAATATGTAAATAATATTTGACCTTCGATCATCTCAGTTTGTAAAGATGAGCTCTTGTCCTTCAAGGCAGCTTAAAGTAAGCTTGTGTTACTGAATGACAATAATAACCCACAACGAACTGCTGCACACTGTAACATGAATAAAACTTGTATCAATGTTATTGGTTACTTCAGTAACACAAGCTTACTTCAAGCTGCCTTGAAGGACAAGCGGAGGAGGAAGATGATGCCGCTCCGCGTCTCTCCTGAGGGCTCATCTTTACAGACTGAGACGATCCGAATGATCAACGGTGTCGAATGCGTAGTAATACAAAGCACTGCGAGAGCTTTCTAATATGCGTGCCACTGAGTGACGTCTGTACTTCCAGGTCAGAGAGCACCTGTCCATCAAAAGCTCACTATCCAATCAGAGTAGATCACTGTTAAGGCCGCCCCCACGAGAGGTTTGTGTCAAAACACCAAATGAAAAACTGCGAAGCATAAGCGAAATCTGTGGCAATGCATTCAGAATCCATGATTAGCGAAAACGAATCTTTGAAAAACATAAACAAAGAATGAAGCATATTTGAAGAGCCTGTTAAATTTGTGCGACTGAGTTCATTTTTTTCATTTTCATTGTTTTCTTCTTTTGTAATTGCATATATTTGATAGTTTGTGAAAAAGTTACGTTCAGTTTTTTTTAAGCAAATATAATTCCATAGGGATCAAATAAATATTTTCCCCTCTGTATATTTATGTAGTGTAAACCATTACAGTCTGCATTTTAAAACTCTCTGGGCAAATGCAGACAGAGTGACTAATCATTCTTGAATGGCCATTGCTACTACTGGCATGCTGCACTCTCTTTGTGCAGTTTCAATTCTCTGCATTGGTTTATTCTAATTTATTCTATGCAGAGTTTAAAAGGTTATGGCGCAGCAAATTACTCTTTTCATCACCAACACAATGGGACAAGCCATGCATTGCATTTAGTTTAATTAAAACTTGTTTCAGGTGATGTGATTACAAATTTAGCCACAGAGGGGGCCAAGCTTGTTGACACTGAGGCAGTGACCCCCTGTCTCAAAACCACCCCTGCATACATATATATTTTTTTCTATCATATTTTCACATTATTTATATATAGTAGTGTGTTGAGTTTTTACACAATAAATACCAACACAATTTAAATGTGTGGTTTTGAATTCTTTAATTTAATAGTGTTGCCTTTACCATGTGGAAATTAAGTATCCTGCTCTCTGCTTCTCTTCTCCATCATGCTGTTAGTGCTTCTTTGTTCAGAATCATTCTTCCTGTCTTCTGTCTGTCTAGTAGTGCTTTCTCCCTGCAGTGATCGGGGACCTTGGCTGCTGAAAAGAGAGAGGGTGGAGTTTTCCTGATTTTGTGTTTCATTTGAATCCAAGTTTATGAAACTGAAACTGCTTTAACTTCATATCTAATGAAAATCTTGCACAGGAGACATGTTTTATAAATTTTGTTTCTTAACTATTTTTACCCTGAGAGTCCTGAGGAATTATCATTTTCCTGTATACACATTATAAAATACACTTAATTAAATATTATTTGTAATAAGAACACTATGAAATGTTGTTGACTGTTCATTCAGGAGTGTTTTTCCCCCAACATTTCATTAATATAGTAAATGTGTGTGAACATGTGCAAATGTTTTTCAGGCATGGGCTGCACAGCATGATCCTGGTCCCTCTGAACACACCAGGAGTAAAGAAGATAAGACCGCTTACTGTTTTCGGTCAGGACGGTGAGTTCTGAGTAACACAATCTACTTTGCCACATGACGCTTATCAGATCCTCACCTCAGGTTCACTCTTTGCTGATCCATTTTCATGTCTGTGCTTTAACTTGTGTCTCACTATCACTCCACACCCATATCACAATACTCACTCTCTCATCATCCTCTTTTTGATTCCCTCTGTGTTTCCCCTTTTGTATTTCCACCATCTTATCATTCTCAGTATGCTGTAACACAGATTAAAGATTTTGTGTATTGTGGGCCCTCTGAGGGTTCCCTTGCTTTTACTACTGAGTAAGATGTTTTTATCTCTGTAGATGCAATCCATGGTGGCCATTTTGAGATCCTCTTTGACAATGTGAGGGTTCCTGCTTCCAACATTCTTCTTGGTGAGATTCATTTATCATAATCTGTGTGTGTGTGTGTGTGTGTGTGTGTGTGTGTGTGTGTGTGTGTGTGTGTGTGTGTGTGTGTGTTTGTTGGTGCATGTGCTCACCTATTGTATTTGTGTTTACACTTTCTGCAGACTAATGAGCCCACAAAAACTTAAATAACTTTAGTGCCTCAGGCACTTGTTCACAGGGGTGAAGTCAGAATTTATTGATTGTTTGATTTAGTGGAATACTAGAAAATCTTTTAAAATCATTTATTTAACCATAATTTTTTTTGCTTAAAACATTCAAAGGAGGCACATAGCAAAATGAACTTACCTTGTGGGTATTTAGGCGTTTTTTTTTTTTTTTTTTAATAAAATGACTTGGTCAGTTTGCCATACAGAGATTTATGCTTGATATATAATTATGTAATCAGTCTGATTACTGCCTGGTTGGCATTTGATTCACTGATTCATTAGTTAGATTAATTGTTTGCTCTCTGATTGGTTGGTTATAGGTGAAGGGCGGGGCTTTGAGATTGCTCAGGGGCGGCTGGGGCCAGGTAGACTTCATCACTGCATGAGGGCTATTGGGCTGGCAGAGTGGGCACTGGAGTTGCTATGCCAACGCGCAGCCCATAGACAAGCTTTTGGAAAGAGGCTTTACCAACATGTATGTAGACATATACAATTTATGTGCTGTTTGTTGTGTACAGCCTTGGATCTATTTTTTATGAATTTATCATTAAAAAAGCCAGGCCAATAAAAATTGCCAGAAAAATCTTCTGAAATATACTCTGATGTCTGGTTGGCAGTAAACAACGCATTACTGACACCCAGTGGAAGAGCATTTCATTGCAACTGGTGTATTTGTACATCATGCATCAATCCTGTAGTTTTGGTTTGATTTAAAGTATGCAGTGTAGTCAGTTTGTTGTTGTTCATGTGTAATAATGTGGTTTGCTTTGCATTGTAGGAGGTGGTAGCTCATTGGATAGCTGAGTGTCGAATCGCCATTTCACAGTCACGTTTGTTAACACTACATGCTGCTCACACATTGGACACACAGGGCAACAAGGCTGCAAGGAAACAGGTAAAATATTGTTATTTTAATTATTATTTTTCTTTGATATTTTAATTCTTATTTTTCTTTGATTTTGTGAATTGCAAGTGAAATAATAATAATAATAATAATAATCTGTCTTGACACATCAAATGTCTGTCTATCTTACTCACCGCCTTCTGTCTGTCTGCCTGCCTGATCTCAGTCATTCCTACCTAATGCATGAACTGACACTCCAATAGATGATGGAAGATGTTCAGAAATCAACTCTGACAGACTGACCTCATAAGCACACGCAGACACCCGTGCACACACACACACCAAATAAACACTCCTGCATGTTCATCTCAGAACTCATCCTCTCTCTTTCTGTCACTTTGTGTCAACAGATGTGTCTGGGAGTGATATGTTAACCTCAGAGAACAGTAGAAGCTCTCTGAATTTTGACACACAGATAGATGAACCTAATTAGAGTGTGATTAGAGAACATTATAGCACAATAAACAGGAATATCACTAAAAATGTAACATTTGAAAGGCTTGTTGATGCATGAAATTTTAAAAAGTTAATATATTATTAAGGTTATCTTAATGCAGTGGTTCTTACATTTTTTGATTACTCCTCCCTGTAAAACCTAAATGTGAGGCTCCCCTGGTGGCCATGCCCCACACTTTAAGAACCACTTTCTTAATGTTAATGCAAGGGTTTTAAGCCTGGGATCCAGGTGTCTGAAAAGGGATGCAAAGCAATATTTGAACAGATTGAGATATTGTTTTCAGAACTTTTCAATTCCATGTGTGTCCATAAGATATTAATAAGAAAAATATTATTTCGCAATTGAGTAAAATAGACGATATAATTGGGTGTGTAGATTCAATCAATGGAAAAAAGAAAAAGAAAGAAAAAAGAAAAAGGGAATCCGCACACCAGACAAAATGTTCAAGAACCTTCAAACAAAAATGTATTACCGAAGATTTGCATTGAAGTTGCAACAAAAAACTAAAGTGCACTAACAAAACTGCGAGTCTGCACACAGACTTTCTTGGAATACCTATGAGATGAATGAATTTCCGAGATATCACATTCTTTTGATCCTTCAGTTAAAGCAAGTTTCAAGACACAGTAATTCCAAAGTAATTAAATATCATTTGTTGTACCACATTTAGTACTTTCAGTGATGAAAAAAAAAATTATATCTCCAAGCATTGGCATGTGTTATCATTTGATCTTGTTGGAAAAAAAAAAAAAAATTTTAACAATTTAGCAGTTTTTGTTTACTCTATAGGACAAACTATTAGAGATCGTTTGGTACATGCAGATTGTGTGATGTGTCAGTGGATGGATGGGGCAAGCCTCTGGAAGACCCTAAAGGTTTTTTTTTCCCCTGCAGACATTGTTATTGTTGTTGCAATTCTAAGAAAGTTAGCACATTTATTAGTTTTGCTATGAAAAACAACAGAACAACTAGTTCCTTTTCGATACTTTACTCGTAATGTATCGCTAGATGCTATGGGGAAAAACTCCTTTTTCTCCGAGTACTGAAGCCTTTACAATTACACAGTGTAACTGCACGGCCATTGGTTTGTGCAGTAAATAAAAAACAAACCAATGGCTGAGCAGCGGAGCTGCACAAGCCTATGGCGATGAACCCCGCCAAAGCCCGCCAGAATGGGCATGGCCATCTGGCTATATAAGCGGGCATTTCAGCATAGGATCTCAGATCAATTCTCCTTCAGTGACCACGATCTTCCCTTCTCTGATCTATGGTACATGAAGCGTTTGCCTTTGACACGCCTCGCTGTGGACAGAAGCTGCTTTTTCTTCTACACCTCTCTGCTGTTCCCACCCGCTCTACAAGCCACCTTCAGCGTTTGTCGCAGACACCAGCTTGAGCAGTGGCGTTGTTTCAAATCCAATGTCGTCATTGCGGATCATGTAGGATTGCACTGCATGCTGAAGACAGCCACTCATGGGTGCATTTCCTGTCTGGGCAAGCCCCACGCAGAAGCCGCCCTGACCGAGATGGAGTATTCACTCTGCGTAAACATGAGTCTTGCCTCTCTGCGCGCTTTTCAGAGAGCGACTCTGCCCATCACAGCCTCCCGTTCTCACACCGGACCAGATCCCACGTGCCTCACCCTCACCAAGCAGAGAGGATTCTCCCATCCTCTTTGAACACTCAGACCAGCGTCCCTCGGCAGATGCGAGTGACATGGTCAAGTTCGGTGTAATGGAGGACGAGCTATTGGATGATAGCATGTCTGTAATAGAATCAGACACGGAGGAGTTGTCGGGCTCTACCATTGACCCCGCCCCTTTTCTGTCTGCCGATCCCAGTGACGCCAAGCTAGGGATGGATGCCAAACTTTGCCCACTGGTAGGCATCAGGACAAATGGTTCCTGTCGGGGCCCCTCATCAGCGAGCCTCCAGGGATGTATGCCAAACTTCACCTCTGCCCACCCCATTGGATGGAAATTCACTTACTCCTCCAAAGCCCTGCAGAATGGAGCGTACCCTTGAGCCTCCCCATTTTTTTGGATGAGCGTACTCCTCTGCCAGGTAGGCGGCCTCAGCTCTGCACTCCATGGCCGTGATCCAGGTCTTTCAGGCCAAACTCCTCCAAGTCATGGACAAGTCTGGACCAGACCCCGCAGCCTTCAAGGAGCTGAGCAGTGCAACAGACCTGGCTTTGTGAGCTATGAAGGCCATGACACAGGCCATCAGGAGGTCAATGGCCAGCTTAGTGGTGTTGGAGCGCCACTTATGGCTAAACCTCACTGAGATTAAGAAAGCTGACAAGGTCCCCTTCCTCAACTCTCTGGTCTCCCCTACAGGGCTGTTAGGACATGCCATCGGGATTTGCAGAGCGTTTTACAGCGGCACAGAAGTCGTCCCAGGAAAGTCGTCCCGTGCGCAGCTGTGGCCTAATGGTTAGAGAAATGGACTTGTAACCAGAAGGTTGCAGGTTCGAGTCTTGGTGCTGGCAGGAGTTTTAGGTGGGTGGGGAGTGAATAAACAGCGCTTTCTTCCACCCTCAATACCCATGGCTGAAGTGCCCTTGAGCAAGGCACTGAACCCCCAGTTGCTCCCTGGGCACTGGATATAGCTGCCCACAGCTCCGGGTGTGTGTTCATGGTCTGTTCACTTCTCACTGCTGTGTGGTGCACTTGGATGGGTTAAATGCAGAGCACCAATTCTGAGTATTGGTTACCATACTTGCCAAATGTCACAACTTTCACTTTTCAATGCGGCACTTCCTGCCATCTTGCCAGCACCAGACCACGCCCAAAACGCCCTCTGTTGTGCCCTTAATCACCCCGTTTGGTTCCAGGTGCCAGTGGCAGTAGGTTTGTTCTAGAAACTGTTGTGAATACTGGGCCCGTTCCAAAAGTGCTCTCACAAACAGCCACTGTTATAGTGAGAAAAAAAAAAAAACAATTTCAAAAAGCCAAATTCCTCTTCCAGTTATCACGACTATCAACCCCTCGCCACACGGGCCGAGGCCTGGCAGGCCATCCCTGGAGTGTCAGACTGGGTTCTGGGGATTATAAAATGAGGTTACTCACTCCAGTTTGCTCGAAGACCCCTGCGGTTCTTCAGCGTGGTCTCCACTTCAGTGCAGAGCAAGAACACTCATGTCTTGTGATCCAGGATGAGGAATTTATTGGCAAAAGGAGCCGTGGAGACATCTACAGCTGTTACTTCCTCGTCCCCAAAAAGGATGACGGCCTCCGGCCCATCCTCGATGCCCTCATGAAACGGCCATTCAGAATGACTACCCTGAAGCAGATCCTGTCGCAAATACAACCAGGAGACTGGTTCTTTTTTTCTGGATCTGAAAGATGCTTACTTTCACATCCATATTCTTGAGATTCGCCTTCGAAGGAGAGGCATATCAGTACATGTTCCTGCCCTTTGGACTGTCCCTGGCTCCCTGCACTTTTATGAAGTGCATGGATGCGGCCCTCTCCCCTCTGAGGCAGATGGGAGTCCACATTCTGAATTACCTCAATGACTGGCTCATCTTAGCCCTGTCACAGGCCAAGCTAATATCCCACAGGTCCCTTTTTCTCAGCCACTTAGAGTGCCTGGGACTCAGGGTCAGTTTTGCCAAGAGCTCTGTCTCCCAGCCAACAAACTTCATTTTTGGGAGCAGTTTTCGACTCAGTCCACATGAGGGCGGTAGTCGCGCCAGAACGTGCACTGACTATACAACAGCTCAAGGCATCTTTCAAAATCGAAGCCTGTCTAACAGCTCTGTCCCCTTGGAAAGACCCACAGTGGTTCAAGCAGGGCATGACTATGGGCTTGATTCACAGAAGGAAGGTTGTCTCGACAGATGCATCCAAAACGGGTTGGGGAGCTCTGTGTGAAGGCAGACAGACCTTTGGCTCCTGGTCGGATGCAGAAGATTGGTTACACGTCAACTGAGATGATGGCAGTATGTCAAGCCCTTCAGACATTCTTACCGGACCTGAAGGGACACCACGTGTTAGTCTGCTCAGACAGCATGACAGTGGTGTCCTATATAAATCGCCATTGCAGGCTCAACTCGAAACTAGGGGTGGGAATCTTTAGTCAACTCACAAATTCGATCTGATTCCAATTCTGGGAGTAACGATCCAATTCCAGAATGATTCTTGATCTGCTTTTTTCCCCCTCATTAATTAATTAGTTTACCGATTTGAGAATCTTAAAATCCTTACATTTCCATATCCTTACATAAGTAATTAAGTACTTTTAAAAATAATTACAAATTGAAAAAAAATTATGTTGAGAATTGTAAACTAATAAAACTTAAACATAACTAACATTAATTATAATATATTAATTAATTTGTCTAATCATGTCTAAAAATATAATAATTATGTCTACCAAGCTCTGATAATGTATGGAATATAATATTAACAGACTATCCAAATGTTAATAAAACAAAAGGCCTATCTACCTTTTTCTTCAATGCGGAAGTAAGCCTATGGGTGAGACTTCCAATTCATTAGCCGCTATAGGTAAATAACGAGGAAAATAACAACGTGCAGTAAACGGTAAAACTGTTTGCACTACAAACCAGTATGTTCATAATTGAAATAATACATTAAAATAATATGATAAGACACACCAATTTTCAATATCAAGAAGCAAAATGAACTGTTTTGTTCAGCTAAAAATAGCTAGACGGAGTGGACGCAGATGAGACTGGAAGCCAGACCCATAGAATTTACAAATGGCCATGCCCATTTTTAAGACAAGATAAAGGTAGATACCTTTAGAAGCACGGATGTGTCTGTCACTTTAATGGTATGGTTCACACAAAATAAAATTAGTCATAATTTACCCAGGTTGTTCTAAACCTGCATAAAGTTCTTTCTTCTGTTGATGACAGAATAAGATACTTTGAAGAATGTCTCTCAACTAAACAGATGATGGTTGTAACTTCCATAGTAAGGTAAAAAATAACATAAAAATAAAAAACTCAGAGTCATTGGGGACCTGAAACTGTTTGGTTACCCAAATTATTTAAAGTATCTTCTTTTATGTTCAACAGAAGAAATAAATTATTTCCGGTTTAGAACAACTTTTGGGTGAACTCACTTTAAGTCAGACAGTTCAACATGAATAACTGAAATCCCTCTCTGCAAACTGCACGTTCATCATTAGTTACTGGACAGACACATTGATAACCTTCCCATTCAGCGCTATATCTGGAGAGTCTTGTGTTCAAATGGCAGATGTGAGCCATAAATAACTGCGCAGGTTTTGTTTACCGCATGCTGCATTCGTGTGAAAGGGCCAAAATCACGTGGAAATTAGCTTCTCTGATAGCCTACTTCTTATTAAAATTATTTAATTATAAATGCTCTTAGTATTATTATAAACAGTGCAGTATATACTTATTTGTTTATTCAAATATGTGTTGGCCTTTGTAAAATACGGGACAAATCATTTTACCTTAAATACAGCATGATTCCGTATTTTAAGGGATGGGTGGCAACCCTAATAACTGGCTGTGTTTACATTAATTTTGTAAACAAAGCGCGCGTTAGCATTTGAAATTGAAACAGCCTTCTTTTAGTAGGTTCATATTTTAAATATGTAAGTACACTGCATTCCAAACTACATAAATTATGACTTCGTAGAGATCACGCATTTCAAGTGTAAAGCACGTCTGTCATAGCGCATACTGTGCAATTGGGGTCCACGAATGTCCTTGTAATTAGCTTCAACCTTTCTGAACTTTATGAAAGATTATTTTACGGAAGGTTCAAGTGATGTATGTGTGTGTGAAGAATTGGAAGCAAGCAGGGTATGGGTGTTTCTAAAGCGTCATCGCACATCTGGTTAAAAACTAAACTCAGAATGGATTCTGAAATTCTCAGAATTGATCCAGAATCATTGGAGAGAGAATCGTGATGCATCGATGCATCGATTTTTTTTCTCCCACCCCTTCTCGAAACGCCTTTTTGAGATGGTAAAATGCCTCTTGAGGTGGGCACATTAAAACCTGTGTTCATTGAGGGCAGCACATGTGCCCGGCATATTGAACCTCAGAGGAGTGGATGCTCCACCCACAAACAGTTCAGAGAATCTAGGAGATATTTGGCAGGGCAGAGGTCGACCTCTTTGCCTCAAAAGACAACTCTCATTGCCCAACTTATTTTTTGAAGAGCGAGGACGCATTGGCCCATGATTGGCCCAACCTCCTCCTGTATGCTTTTCCCCCGATCGTTCTGATCCCTCAGGTAATCAGACGAGTCAGGGAACACAGACACAGAATCCTTGTGATGGCCCCGCTCTGGAAAGAACCAGCGTTGGGTTTTAGAGCTGTCTCAGCTGCTGACAGCAGCACAGTGGCCCATTCCCCTGCGGCAGGACCTTCTCTCTCAGGATGATTTGGCACCCCCCCAGCCCGAGCTGTGGGTTCTGCGCCTCTGGGCTCCTGATGGGAATCAGTAGATCTCCCCGAAAGTGCACTGAATACTATCTCTCAGGCTAGAGCCCCGTCTACGAGACGTCTCCAGGCCCTTAAGTATTCAGTCTTTTCCGCCTGGCGCATAATCCGTGGTGAAGACCCAGTTTCATGTGACATATTGTACTACCTACAAGAGCTGTTGGACAAGGGGCGCTCCCCTTCCACACTCAAGGCCTATGTGGCAACTATAGCAGCTCTTTACAACTCCTATAGCCGGACAGTCTGTGGGCCAGAATAACTTAGTTGTCCGTTTCCTGTGATGATCCAGGAGGCTCATTCCGCCCCGGTCCCCCACGGTCCCTGTGCGGGACCTGCCCACGATCCTGAGAGCCCTCAAGGGCTTCCCCTTTGAGCCACTACAGTCTGCAGACTTGAAAACCCTGTCGTTGAAAAACCGTTCTGCTACTGGCTTTAGCAACGGTTAAATGAGTAGGTGACTTGCAGACTCTCTCAGTAAGTCCTGCCTGTATTGAGTTTGGGCCTAACGACTCCAAAGTCATCCTAAAACCAAGACATGGGTACGTTCCTAAGGTGCTCTACACCCCGTTTAGAGCCCAGGTTATTACTCTCTCTGCGGTTCCTCCTTGTGAGGAGGTTAGTTGATGCTATCGCACTAGCATACTCCTCCCTGGGTCTTCAGAGCCTCATAGGAGTCAGAGCTCATTCCACTCAGGGTGTGGCCTCGTCCTGGCATGGTCTAGCGATGTGTCCATAGCAGATATTGTGCGTGGCTGGCTGGGCCTTGCCATCCACTTTCACCAGGTTCTATAACTTGGATGTTCCGGCCTTGCAGGCTCGGATTCTATTTGCTTAAATGGATAAACGCCTACCTAAGGCAGTCTAATTCTTCAGGCATTGCCTGTTTTTTTTTCCGGTACACCGTTGGCCCTTTCAGTAGTGCTGAGGCTATATAAAACCACTGGAATGATTATCCAAGGCTGGGCTGACCTCAGTGAGTTCTGCCTCTTGCCTCCTGCAGGGCTCACCCTGCATACAATTATTCCCTCTGACCCTTTTATGCTTAAGGCCACTTCATGTCAGTTGTTCCTCTTTCATGACACAGCGGGATTGTATTGGTTCCCCATAGCATCTAGCGACGCAGTATGAGTGAATTAATGAAATGGAACGTACTCGGTTACTAACGTAACCTCGGTTCCCTGAGATACGGGAACGAGTACTGCATTTCTTGCCGCGCCATGATGCCACTCGACAACAGTGTTGTCACCTCAGCCGAATTTACCTGAGATCTTATGCCGAAATGCCCGCTTGTATAGCCAGATGGCCCTGCCCATTCTAGCGTGCTCTGGCGGGCTTCGTTGCCATAGGCTCATGCAGGTCCGCTCAATTTAAGGTTTTACTTTATGTTTTTAAAGCCTTGCATGGTCTAGCACCTGAATATTTTTTCGGACATGATCCAGTTTTATTCTCTGACACGGCCATTGAGGTCATCTCAAAAATGTTTATTAAAGGTACCTAAATCCCACTTAAAGTCAAAAGGAGACCGTGCCTTTTTGATTGCGGCACCTCGCCTCTGGAATGACCTGTCACTGGAAATTAGATGTTGTACATCATTAGGTAATTTTGAAACACTTTTAGGTAATTTGAAAACACTTTTAAGAGGGCACTTACTTGCCTGGGCATTTGATGTGAGATAGTTGGTGTATATCTGATGGTCTTGTTTGTTTATGTCATGTTATTTTATGTTCTTGCTGTTTTAGTTTTGATAATATGTTGTTTAATTGGAAAGCACTTTGGCCTACATGAGTTGCTTTTAAATGTGCTATACAAACAAAACAAAGAAGGTAAAACTGAGCAAATGTTTGGTTTTAATGAAACTTGAAATCTTTCCTGCTTTCTATAAGGGTTTTTTCATGTCCATTAGATATTTTTTTTTTAAGGTTTTTTTTTTTTTTTTTTTTTTGTTACTTTGGGGTTGGAGTGAACCCCACCCACATTAGTGGTGATTGTTAATTACTTATTGCATTTTCAATTAATTGTCCAGCTGATTCAGTTAATCATCTGATGTCTCTAATTTGTGCCTTGACCTTCTTAAATGTTTATTAACCATTGTTGTAATCTTTACTAAAATTTTTGTAATCTTTTTTTTTCACTGACAAAACATGTTCCCTTAACTGCATTTGTTTGCAAAACTGTTCCACTACCTCCTTCTGAACAGTATTGCGTTCCCTAGAGAAATGTTGCATTTGATCACAAAAGTATTGAAATATAGTTTTCCCCCCAACCTCATATTATTTCTATTTCCATGTTATTTCTATTTTACATTTGCTTACAAAGGCTACATAAAACTCAAAATCATTGAAATCTAATTTTTCCTCATACTGTATTTAATTTATTCCCATCACCTTGTCCCTTTAGGAGCTACGTACTTTTTTTAAACACCAGTGTTAATGTACCCCTAAAAATTGACAAAAGGAACAGAGCACAGAGCAAGTAAAAAAAACAAACAAACAAAAAACATTTCCATTGTTGTGATCAGGCCCGGCGCCAGGATGGCAAAACTGGGAGGGCATTTCAATCCCATGAGGAGGCACCACTACTTATAATGCACAATGACTAAGCAGACACGGATGCTCTCATGTGCTCATATAAAAAGCTGGCTAATTTATAGTAAATTTTTAAAGATATTTTAAAACATTTGCTGCATGGTTAAAAATACTTTATATAAAATTGCATTATTGAGAGACAAAAAAAAAAGATAAATCACACATAGGCAAAGCATTGTATTATTACATTCATGAATATCCTAAGTAAAGCTAAATGTTTATATTATAAATACAGATAAATATAGCTAAAAGCTTTTTTTAGCTATTTATTCATTTAATATATCTGTTTTTATTCAGTTTTTCTCAGTTCATAGAATTACTTTTTTCAGTTTTATTTCAATTAACAGAAATGTTTTTAATACTTTTAGTTAACTTTAATAACCTTACCTGAATGGCAAAACATCCATAGAACTGCAGTACACTTTCAATTTGAGCATAAGTGGCTGAAAGATAAATTAATCTAATGAAAATTTTAGAGTCTTTATCAAATTACCAAGATGCTGTTAAGGCTGCCAGATCTTCGTATTTTTTCACAAATTATTTTGCAGAATGTAAATAACCTGAAGGTATTATTTGCGACTATAGATAAGGTACTAAGTCCGTCAATTAATGCTTTCCCTACTCCATCTAAGGGTTTTTGTGAGAGTTTTTTAAATTATTTCATTGATAAAATTGTTGCTATTCGGCCTAACATTTTGCCTTAAGGAAATCTTACTGCCAATGTAAGGATTTTTTCTAACTGTTTAAGTAACTTTGAATAGGTTTCTTTAGCCAAGTTGAAGGATATAGTACTGAATTTAAAATCAACTATCTCTTGTTATGATGTTCCCCTGGCATGACTGTTTAAAGTTATAGACACTATTGGTCCTAGTGTTTTAAGAATTTTTTTTATTTTTTTTTTATTTTTTGTGATTTATTTATTTTTATACACAACAAACACCACAAAACACCAAAACAACAACAACAACAGACATCATCCACACACCCAGAGCCACTACACATGCTCCATGAATAACCCTGAAATATATAAGATGATTAGCCGAGTTTTTAGAGGTTAAACTGAGGCCCGACCACACCCTCTCCTAAGTCGACAGACAGACCGAGGTCAGACAATTCCCAATTCCAAACAGATTTGACAGAAAAAGGCATTGCAATGTGATCAACAATTCCACCACACACCGAGGAAACAGATGGTCGACCAGAAGATGGCACAATCCAATCCTGCACAAAATAAGATCTCCCCAAAGCAACTCTATATACCAAACCACCCGAGTGCTCAAACCTTTCAAAATTCAAATGAAATAAATAAAGATATTAATGTCTGTTGTATAAAATAAAAGTAGCACAAAAAAGGAATGACAAACAACTTTGAACCTTGAACCAAAGCAGACCGCACATTACCGAGAATATATGTCCGCCTAAGAAAAAAAAAAAAAACAATATTTGGATACGTGACCAATCCACACCAGCGCAAAACCTGTCCACAAAAAGCCCAGTGTCAGAACTAGTAATCAAACCTTCTCTCCATTAGCTGCAAAAAAAAAAAAAAAAAAAAAAAAAAAGGATTTTAAAGCTTACCAGTCACTAGACAAAATTGCAGGATAAAAGATCACAGCAGAAACTTAAGTGTCCATGTCCACCTTGTTATTCTCCTCTCCTGGGCAGTTAAGATGTTTCTTCTGTGGCAGTGAGCTGATAAAATCCTCCGCTTTCTGAGAAGACTTGAACATCATCTGCTCACCGTTGTTCCGTAGTTTAATTATTGCCGGATAGATGAGAAACAGCCGCAGACCCAGTGCTGTCATCCTCCCAAGGACTGGCTTGAGGTTCCTTCTCCTAGCAGACGTGGCTGGACTGAAGTCAGGAAAAAACAGCAGCGTGACACCATCCTGTGTATATTTCACTGGGTATGCCTGCCGTGCATCCCTCAGGATCGCCGATCTGTCTTGCCATCTCGACACACGAAAGATAAATACCTGGCTGCTCAGAGTTACTTTTTCTTCCGTCATACACGCGATGAACCCGCTCAATCTCAATATCGCGTCCTTTCAGTGCAGGAATCCACTTTGAAAGATTATCTCTGAGAAAGCCTGCTGGATCGGAGCCTTCCACCCCCTCTGGCAACCCCACCAGTCTCACGTTATTTCTCCTGCTCCTATCCTCCATGTTCGTCACTTTATCGGTAAGTTGTTCTAGCTGTTTTCTCAGGTTCATGACTATTGTCCTGCCCTCACATGCAGCTGCTTGAAAGGAATCGACCCGGTCACGTGTCTGTTTTGCCACGATGACTAGCTTTTCAACTTATGCTTTTAGCTCTTTTATATTTTTGTTGGTTGTTGGTATCTTGTATGTGTATGTGTAGGTATAGTGGTGTTGGTGTAGGTTCTGTGTCTATCGCATCTTTTACTGTCGAGGCCACAACCGAATCCAAAGTACTTTGCTGCTCTTCAAGTGTTAGCTTGATACCATAAGCAATGGCGCCATAATGCTCTTCTTTAGTGATGGTGGAATCTTTGAATTTTTTCTTTATTGGCGAATGCTCAATCACTCTTTTCCGATTGTCCTTGACCGTTGAAGTACTCATGATGGAGTAAATAGAAAGTGGTTTGAAATTTACTATCAGGATTGTAGAATATTTGACAAATTGAGCAGAGCGAAGGACCACGCTTGTGACGCTGTCGAAGGGTCACATGATCTCCTCGTGTTTTAAGAATTATTAATAGTAGCTTATTTTTTGGATGCATGCCACTAGGCTTTAAGCATGCAACTATTGAACCAGTTTTAAAAAAAGGCAAATCTGCATCAACAGGATTTTAAAAAAATTAGGCCTATTTTTAAAACTATCTTTTATGAAAAAGATCTTGGAAAAAGTTCATAACCAACTTGTTGATTTTCTGACTAAGAATAATATAATGGATGCCTTTCAGTCTGGATTTTGGACCAAGCACAGTACAGAATCAGTGCTGCTTAAGGTTTTTATTGATATATTTTTTAGTGTTGTCGCCAGGAAGGGTGGTGCCCTAATGATTTTAGTCTTGAGCGCTGCTTTTGACACTATAGATCATGCTGTTTTAATAGAACATCTTAGAGATTATGTTGGAATTAATGGTGTTGCACTTAAATTCAGCATTGCATTAGTTTAGGCAGGCCACATCAGTCAAGCTTGCATCTGCTGACAGTCAGCTGTTCCTGACGCTTACCAATCCAGTCTTGACACCTATCACAAGTGGTCTATTTAAATTCCCATTCTTCAGCGTCTCTTCCATCGCATCGCTGCTTGCAACTAACTCTCACTACTGAACTAATGGCTGCATGTTAATTTAACATTGGCAATGAGAAAACTGCTACTCTTAGCACAAGTGATATTTATATCATTACTCACCATGTCCAATCTGGACCCAGACGACGAACAGGTCCAGCTTTTCCTAGAAAACGCAGGCGAAAATTTTGATCCAGACAATGCTCCAACCATGCGCAGAAGTTCGAGAATGGCCAATAAATCACCTCCTCTGCTTATAGCAGACTGGTCTGCTGAGAAAATTATCATGACGCTGTACAGTCATAACATCCAGGCACCTCTAGGAATCAACCACAATGAACTCTTTCAATTCTTCCTGGAAACCAACTCAGAAACACGCGCGACTCCTTCGAATCCAACTCCATCTGGTCCCAGGAAAGCCACTGCCAAACGTAGGCACTGCTCCCGTTCCACTAACCCCCCGGTTCCAAAGAAAAGGACAGAGAGATCCGGCAACATCGCACCGCTCGAGTCTACAGAGGATCCTGTGCTGTCAGCCCTTCAGAGCATTCAAACCTCCCTTACCAGCTTAGATGCTAGGATCCAAGTTCTGGAAAATCTGCCCTCCTCTTCTTCGTCGATGCCTACTCCCACGGCTCCCGCTGCTGCTGCTGTCTTCACATCCACCACAGGACCAGCTGATATTCTACCGTGCAGGTCTCTTGCCATGGCTCTCTCAGCACCCACCACCGGAGCCTTCTTTTTTCCACCGGCCACTGCTATCTGTAATAAACGCGTAGTAGACTGCGGAGACATTTCTGTACTGTTGAAAGATAATGATCAACGGCAGTCAAATTGTTTAACTATGCCTGAGTTCAATGTGGCTTTTGGAGTCATTAGAGACGTAATCTGCGAAGTGTATCCATTGCGTAGGGCTGAATTAGACAACTATTTAGCCATTATTTCAGATCTTGCTATGACTTACGGTGGGACTCTGTTCTATGAGTACCATAAATCTTTCTCAGCTAAGGCAGCTATGCACATTCAACAGTTCAACCAAAGACTGGACTGGTCCGTGGTAGACTTGGCTTTAATAAGTAGACATTTTACCGGTCACCACGCTTTGTCTTGCTACTTGTGTGGTTCTTTAGCACATACTCCTTCTCTGTGCCCGAGAACTGCTAAATCTCCAGCAGGCTGCCTACCTAAAGATGAAGTTGCAGAAAAGGTTACCCCAGCGATTCATACTCCTGTGTGTTATAACTTTAATGAAAATGTGTGCAGGTTTCCTAATTGTAAATTTATCTACAGTTGCTGTTATTGTGGAGACGGACATTCCAAGTCTGTGTGTCCCCAGAGAATGTACATTTCAAAAAAGAGAAAATAAAGCCTTTTACACCTGTCAATGTTCCTGAACTTGACAAAGCTTTGAAAAAGCACCCCAATCACTGTTTTGTGCATTATTTCATAACTGAACTTATTCAAGGATTCTTGGCTGGTTTAACACTCCTCCCAAAAACATCTTTCATTTGCAATAATTTTCAGTCAACTCTTAAAGAGCCTAGAGTAGTAGACAGTATATTGGCGAAAGTGAAAGTGACGTGACGTGACATACAGCCAAGTATGGTGACCCATACTCAGAATTCATGCTCTGCATTTAACCCATCCAAAGAGCATGGAGCATTTATGCTGCGGCGCCCGGGGAGCAGTTGGGAGTTCGGCGCCTTGCTCAAGGGCACCTTAGTCATGGTATTGCCGGCCCAAGACTCGAACCCACAACCTTAGGGTTAGGAGTCAAACTCTCTAACCACTAGGCTACGACTTCCCCCAGGAAGAGGTAGAAAAAGGATATTTGATTGGTTCCTTCGATACCCTTCGACATGTTAGACACTTAAATTTGGAGAATATACAAACTGCCGTCGTATTAGACTGCTGCTGCTAGGGGTGTATGCTTCCCCCTGTATATTCAAATATTTGCATAAGCAGCTTAAGTAACATGTTTGTTGCATGCTCCCTTACTGATCTTCCCCCATAATTATAGTTATAAGTCAACATTTCCCATCACTGACCATTCAAATTTCATCAGTTGTGTTCTGGGTTTTGGCATATGGTTGTTTTGGGTGTTTGTCTTGCTGCTCTCCCCGCTCTGTCCAAGCATGGCTGTAATAAATATACTTGATGAAAGTGGTCCTGATTGAAATTCAGCATCGCGTTAGTTCAGGCAGGCCACATCAGTCAAGCTTGCATCAGCCGACAGTCAGCTGTTCCTGACGCGTACCAATCCAGTCTTGACACCTATCACAAGCGTTCTATTTAAATTCCCATTCTTCAGCATCTCTTCCATCGCATCGCTGCTTGCAACTAACTCCCTCCTCCAACCCCAACTCCACCTAACTGAACCTGTTATCTGATCTGACTATTATTCTTCGTTTACAGTCACTTCATTGAAAGCATTCTCTATCACGTTTTGTTTTACAACTCATGTAATTATGAATTGTAATTATGTATGCATATAATGGTTCTGTTCTGTACCCCGTTTGTCTTGCTTATCTCCCCGGCGTGTGGAGTTTTGCCCAGAACATAACCATACCGCCAACACTAACTGTATGCAATATAATTGTAATAAATACACTTGACAAAGTGGTCTTGATTGAAAAGGTTTTCTTCTTATTTGCAGGATAGGACTTGTTCTGTTAAAATGGGAAATTCTGTCTCTACATCTGTTACTTTCTCCTGTGGGGTCCCACAGGCATCTATTCTTGGTCCAACTTTGTTTCTTTATATATGCTGCCCCTGGGGTCATTTTTTAGGAAGTACAATATTATCTATCAGTTGTATGCTGATGATTTGCAAATGTATTTTCCTTTAGAGCTTGATGGTTGTTTTTCTTTAACAAACTTTTGCAGGTGCTTGGCAGAGGTTAAGGCTTGGTTTATATTATTGAATAATTTTCTTCAATTAAATGAAGATAAGACTGAATTTATTATATTTGGTAACAAACAGATTCAGAAAGGTCTGTTCGGAAGCCAGGGACTATTGTCCAATGATCTATGTGGTTATGTGAGGAACTTGGGAGTAATTATAGATTCTGAAATCCATCTTGACCGACAGTCAAGTAAACAGTGTTGTGAAAACATGCTTTTGTCAGTTTACGAAATTGTCCAAACGTAAAACTATTCTTTCAAACAAGGATTTAGAGTCTGTTATACATGCTTTTATTTCAACATGGTTGTACTATTGTAATGCTTTATACTTAGAAATAAGTGAATCTCTGGTTATGCGTCTTCAGTATGTTCAAAATGCTGCAGCGAGTCTTTTAACTAAAACCAGAAAACGGGATCATATAACACCTGTGTTAGTATCTTTGCATTGGCTTCCTCTAAAATATTGAATACAGTACAAGTTGTTGATGTTTGTGTATAAAGCTCTGCATGATCAGGCTCCTGAGTACATAAGTGATATGTTGGTCCCTTACCAATCGCATCGATTATTGCACTCCTCTCAGAGCTGGCTTTTGACTGTCCCACGGTCTCGAATGAATCGGAGTGGAGATTGTCCTTTTTCTGTTGCGGCTTCAACACTTTGGAATGCTCTGCCATTATCTGTAAAATCCTCATCAAGCATGGACATTTTTAAAAAGGTCTTAAAGACTTACTTGTTTTATCAGGCTTTCGACATTTGATTGGTCAGGACAATTGTGAATGACTTGTCTTGTGTTTTATTTTATGTTTTTTTGTTGTTTTTTTTTAGTTTTTTGTTTTTTTTTATTTTTTTTGTTTTTTTTATGTACTTTGGTATTTTTTTGTTTTTTTGAGTGTGTTTTATATAAAGGTTGAGTTGAGTCAATTTTCCAGCTGTTTTAAGCCACACACATTTACAAATATTCACAAAATAGTTAATGTCTGGGACATGGTGGTGTAAAAAATCAAAGTGTGTGAAAAAATTTGAGGTGGGAGGAAAAATTTTTTTTCAGATTTTTTGCATTCTCTCGCAAAACTTTTGCGTTCCCTTGAGAAACATTTGCGTTCTCTCACAAAACTTTTGGGTTCCCTCGCAAAACTTTTGCATTCTCTCGCAAAGATATTTGCGTTTCGCAAAACTTTTGCATTCTCTCGCAAAGATATTTGCGTTCCCTCACAAAAATTTTACGTTCTCTCGCAAAACCAGTTGAGTTCGGACAAACACTTCCTGTTTACTTTACAGATTGTAGTGGTTCATACAGCTCAATTCGTACACAATGGAGCGGTTCATAGAGTTTTATATTGAACTTGGACGAAACAGTCAGTGCATGTTTATCAAGGCATGGTTTTGGGACATTCTAAAATGCTTAATGTAAACCACTGGATGACTGAATTCAGTACATATCTTATTAATAAAGCATACAGACAAGCAGAATTGCCCAGAATATGAACGTAACCCAGTAAATTGGATTGCACTTGAAGCGTATCCCTCACAGAAAGAAAATGCTTAATTAATAGACTAAGACATTGGTATAAAAAGGCAGAATTTGGTATAGGCCTACAGTTTATTAATAAATTATGCATGAAAGCAGGTAAGCCCAGAAGAACAGAAGCGTTTTCCTCCCATAAAGAAAACATGACTTAATGAAGATGTTGATAAAAAAAAGACCAAATATGCTATAGAACTTATTAAAAATATAATCTGTGTACATGCAAGCAGATGAGCCCATATGAGCTGAATTGCATGATAAGCGTTTACTTCCCCATAGAAAACCGTGCTTAATGTGGCTTAATATAAAAAGACAGTGATATAAAAAGCCCTAATTTTATATTTTATTAAAATATACTACAGGCAGTCAACACAGTAATCCATTAAGCCAGTGGTTCTCAAACCTTTTACAATGGCATACCCCCTAGGGCATTTAGACTAACATTCTTCTGAGTACCCCCACTTAGACCGCAGTCACACTTTTTCCATTAAGGGACAATATTTGCCCCCTTAAATTGATTTACAGTTGCATTTTTACCATTTACAGTTTTTCTAGCCTTATTAATTGTATGTCATGTTTTAGGGTATATCATATTCTTGACATTTCATTAAGTGTATTATTAATCTAATAAATAAAGCAATAAATGATGGCAAAATGAAGTTATACTTGTAGCTTCAAAACTAAAATTGCCAGTAGGTGGCGGCAAGTCACAGTCTAATGAGCAAGGCGAATCATTCATTCAGTAACAAAGCAAATGGTTGTAGTTATGAAAGGGTTATTAATCAGTACTGACTCTTCGAATCATTCAAAGCTGCAGATTCATTCACTAATGAAACACTGCTGTTGCTTGGAGATGCACATCAGTTCTGTTGCGGATTTCATTGGAACTATTATTTCCTTGTAAAATATAACAAACAATATTGACAATATTGTGTTTAAAATGTACAGTAGGCTACATTTAAAATGTACATTTAATATTGCCTTTTTTGTTGAACTGTTATATCAAACCAATGTCACATTTGCAGTCTTTTGGGTATTCAGGGAAAATAGCATTCTCGTAGGTTTCAAAGCGTAATAAGAACGTAACAGTGCTCGCTTTATAAAATTTCGAATAATCTTTGTTATGCCCTACTGTAAGTGACAGCTGGAGTATTTTATGTTTCAGCGATATGATCGCGCCGGCGCTTCATGCACACATATTCATTGCAAACGGCCTGTTCATTATTAAAATAAAACATAGAATCACCAATACAGATAAAATGTTACACAGTCAATTTAAATAGTCTGTATTATAGTCTGTGCCGTACAGCATGAGCCCCGGTCCACTCCAGTGCGGCACATTTTTGTTCATTATAATTTTTTTTTCCCATCGATATTGGCAAAGTTTGGGCAAAGCTACTTGGAAAATGTAGTAAGCTAAGGTTTAGCTTCAAATGAAGCTTCACTACACTAAAGCTACAGCCCTGGTCAAATGTTGCAAGCTAAGCTACAACAACACGGCAAAAGTAGTTACTACATCTAAGCTTTTTTTTAAAAAAATCATTTTTATATTGAACCAACATCTATACCAAGTCAATGCTCTCTCAGTGATCAAATACAACTGTCATTCAAGCAGATAGACAGGCTAATAGTTCAGTTTAGTTGTTTATTCAACAGCTGTTTCCAAATCAATTTGGCAACAAAAATCAGTCTTAACCATCTTCACGAATCAAGAATAAAAGACTTGCACTCTAAAAAACTATTTATTTACTAACTGCTAAATATTGTAGAAACTTAATTTTCTGTAAAAGTTGCTTTGTAATGATTTTGTATCGTAAAAAGCGCTATACAAATACACTTGAATTAAATTGAATTGAATTAAAAAAAAAAAACTAACTAACACTTGCTTCTCTAATCTTTTGCATCTATCTTTGTTTGTCTTTTTATTTATTATACAATTAACAAAAGCAAAAAAGGCCTCTAATATAAAAAAAAAAAAACTTGCTACATGTAACTGCGTTAAGCTAACTGAGACTTTTTATAGCACTTTATATATCATTGCTCTTTTGTTGTTTTTGATTTCGTTCCATTGTGCTCATTTGTAAGTTGCTTTGGATAAAAGTGTCTGCTAAATGTAAATGTAAATGGTAACCCTTCACAATAAGGTTCATTAGTTAACATTAGACTAGTGTAGGTGTCCGAACTAAATGAACAATACTTTCAACATTTACTAATGCTTAGTAAAATCAAGCTGTGTTTGTTGTCATTATTTAATGCACTGTGAACTAACATGAACTCAAATGAACGACTGTATTTTCATTAACAAAGATGAATAAATACTGTAATAATGTATTGTTCATTGTAACGTTCATGTTAGTTACATTAGCTAACATTAATGAAATCTTACAAGCTGTATAGTGTTTACCATACAGATGTATAGGCCTACAAATAACTTAGGCTACGCTTATTTGCATCGTTGAATGTGTCATTCATTATATTATTACCGTTTCACCAAAATAAAGTTTAAATACTAAGTTTTTTTGAATGTTTCGAATGTTTTCCCCCCCGTCATTAACGGCAGTACGGGCATCTACGGGGCATCATGAACTTTCAGGTTGTACAGTTTTCTGTCGCTATGTGGGCGCTCATTTTTTTTTCTGTTATTTGGGAAAGTATCATATTATAAAAGATTCAGCGCTTCTCACAAGGTATCTGACTGTGACTTCACATCAAAAAAAGACTCTTCCTCTCCGCTACTCAAATACAAAAACATTAGCCTTTATAAATATAGTGTTTCTTGAGTAAAGAGAACGCTGTACGTATTGAACGCGTATTATTCAATCAAAAGTTATTTTATTTACCTAATACTGCAAACAAACTAAGATATCCTCCAAAACTGCGCGCCGCACTTCATTCACGGAGAGAGGCGGGAAGAATAATGAGGTTTGACTGACAGTTTGAGGAGCCAATGACGTTACGAAGGTTTATTGGTGGTGGCGTCACTTTTACTGGTCCAGGATCAGTGATCCTTAGCAGTTATATTTCCGATTTGAGCTTGAGTTTCAGAAATGCTTTGGATAATGTAACGTCAGCTTTTGTGACGCTACCACGCTACTGATCAAACAAGAGCTTAGCTACTGAAAAGCTATTTGATTAATAAAGCAGCGACGCTACCACCACGCTACTAAGAAATGTAGTTAAACTACTAGCGTCACTACTTGTAGCGACGCTACTGCCCATCACATGGATATTGGAAACACACACCCATTTTAATTGAATAAATAATGGTTTAGCTTCAAATACATTGTGAATATGGAAACATTTGGATTTGTGCTGAATTAGAGCGTTACGTGAGCCCATACTTTGTTTCGCTTTAAATTATGTTTTTGGCTTGTTTATAGCTATTCTGGGCTTGTCTGCTTTCCTGTGCATAATAGGCTATATCTTATTAATAAACTGTGTACCATATTTTGGTTTTAGCCTGTACCGTCTTCGTCCATTAGTGTACCTTATTCGTCTTTTTATAGTCTATTTGTTTTTTTTTGTGGAGTAACTTTTTTTTATGGGTGTGTGACGTTGCATTATGGCTATCTGCCCAATACTATCAGTATTTTTTATAAGGTCATTAATATTACAATTTTTATTAGTATTAACAGTATTTATTAGGCCTAATACCGAATTGGGCCTCCAGTGTCACTGGCATTTTAAAATGTCCCAAAACCGTTCCTTAAACTATAAGCAAAGCTGACTGTATTTTAACTTGAGTCCAAGTTTAAAATAAAACTCTATGAACCGCTCCATTATGAATGTACGAGCTGTATGAACCACTAACTTACAAGCTGTAAAGTAAACAGGAAGTGTTTGTCCGAACTCAACTGGTTTTGCTAGAGAACGCAAGTATCTTTTTTTGCGAGAGAAGGCAAAAGTATGTGAGGGAACGAAAATATCTTTGCAAGAGAACGCAAAAGTTTTGTGAGGGAACGCAAGTTTTTGTCGAGAGAATGCAAAAGTTTTGCGAGAGACACAAAAAAAAAAATTCCTCCCACCCCAGATTTTTTATACCACCATTTCCCTTTAGGGGCCTTCGTATTGATGTAACTTTTTGCCTATTTAAAAAAAAAACACTTCCCACTCAAAACTTCCTGTTTCAGTAGCAAATACGTCAACACTGATTCAAGAGTCAAAAAAACTCCATTGGGTCTGTAAACATATTTATTTACTGTAATGATGAATAAGTCATGGTACATTAATAAACACACCACACACATGCCTTTTTCCAAATCCTCCTTCTAGCCCTGAAGTCTCTCCAATTACACGTACTTATCACCGTCTACCTTGTGTCCCATTGCCAGCTGTGGTAGGTGCCTTTTACCCACAATGCAGTTCCCTAGGGTCAGCCAGAATACCAAGGATCCATATCCCGCTGGCTGTCATGGTAACACAGCATCAGGCTTCCAAAAAAAAAAAAAAATGTAGGAAATAGATTCTTGCAGCAATTCTGTTAATGTTAGCATCCCTGCTGTTTCTTCATTGCTGAACCAACACCATGTGTTTGCTTCATGTTGTTGGTTTGGAGAAAAGCCACACACCTTAAGCACTTCTCCTGCTGAGGAGGTTTTAAAAGTGTATACATACACACTGTGTTCAGCCTGTTTCTGAATCATACATGCATTATGCACATGTGCATGAGATTGGTGATTGTAATGAGGCCAGGTCCTCCAGCAGATGGGCAAACATGATTACAGATTTCATATTTATTTTCTCATGTCTGTGTATTTAAAATAAAATATATATATATATTTCTTCTTCTTCTTCATTAGATCGCCATGATAAAGGTGGCAGCAGGCAGGATGGCGAGTAAGGTGGTGGACTGTGCCATTCAGGTTTATGGTGGTGCCGGAGTGTCTGATGACTTCCCACTAGCAGAAATGTGAGAAAACTACTGTATTTTTTGTCAATTTTTTCCAGATAGCTTGTGTATATTATATAGTACTTGCTGAAATGTAAGAGTTGAATGTGTTTGAGTTTTTAAATTATTTCTTTATAGTGACAATACCATTTACCATTTTTTTTTATTAATCATTTGACAGCCCTATTTAATATTGAAAGTAGAAAACTTTTTTTTTCTTTGTTTTTTTTTTTTCTCCAAAAACACGTAAAACAAGAATTCAGCTTAAAGGGATACTCCACCCCAACATAAAAATTTTGTCATTAATCACTTACCCCCATGTCGTTCCAAACCCGTAAAAGCTCAGTTCATCTTCAGAACACAATTTAAGGTATTTTGTATGAAAACAGAAATCTGTCATAAGAATCATATGCGTCTAATGGTTGCCAAGGGTTCTGAATGTATATGTGGGGTTCGCGCCCCACACAATCGCATTTCCTGTTGAGATCTCAAATATAATCGATTTTAAAGGTGCCATAGAATGCAAAAATCACTTTTTATAAGGTGTTTGAACACAGTTGTGTGGCCACAGTGTGTGAAAACAACCAGCCTATAATGGTAAAAATCCACCAACTCATTGTTTTATAATCCCAAAGAATCATAAACAGTCTCTCCACACTAGCAGTTCCAGATTTCTCACTACTATGACGTCATACTCAGGGAAAGTCCCGCCCATTTGTAACACAGAAAAAAAAAAAACAGAGAAGTCCTATACGTTTGTGCTAAAATTTACGCTGGACTGCCTCACAAACAAGGGTCAGTTCAGCGCTGGAGTTGTGCAAAGATTGCTTGTGAAAGAGCGATCTATACCAACGCTTCATATGCAAACGTCCAGACCCCAGACAAAGTAAGCATCACGTCTTATATTTTGTTTTCCAAAAGAGCTTCTTGGCTCTCTATAAGGCTAATGTTGCTAAAGCTACCATTGTCTCTGACTGTTTTCATTAATGCTGTCTTCACATGCTACCAGAATGATCGTAAATGGGAATGTGGTAGTTAAAAAACACCAGTATGCCTGCGAGCATGAGCTCTTGAAGCTCCGCACTCTTCTGAAAAGAGTGGCTGGAGCACCAGCTCATTTTCATTTAAAGGGGACAAACACTAAAAAACAGTGTGTTTTGGCTCGTACCCTATAAGTGGAAATTTCAAAAAGCTATAAACAAATTATCTGTGGGGTATTTTGAGATAAAACTTTACATACACACTCTGGGGACATCAGAGAACAATTTAAAATATTGTATCAATGCATTCTATGGCACCTTTAATAAAACCAAAGGCTACATTATAAAACTTAGAGTACATCTCTGTTGTTCTAGGATTGTCAGATAGAATGAATGTTATGGATCTATTATATACCCGAGGCAATGCATTATTCTTTCCTTTTTTTATTAGTGTTTAAAATATTTTATTCAAAAGTAATTCATTAATTAAACAAACAAACTTACTGAGCGATCAGGGTAGGCTATGACAGCCTTGATATACTGACACGCCCAGCTGATGCACAGAAGAAAGCCCTGTCTAGTCTCTGCCCCGGTATGAGTTTTGTCGAGCCATTTATTTGTCTGGTTGAGAAAAAGATTAAATGTAGTTGCAATAAACGCATTAAGAATCCGTACACCTGCAGTAGTCGTTTTTCTCATTTTTTCTACTTCCAACATTTAAATAAATAAATAAATAAAAAAAGAGGGAACGAATGATACACGGATACTTGTATTTCAAAGATATACATGTACCATTTAAGTGCCATGGTGCATGAATATAAAGAATTAAGGACTAGTAATAATTTAATAGTATTAATAACTAGTATTACTGTAGTAAAATTATTATTATAAAAATAATAAGAAAAGCTGTTTATTTCATCATCTAATTCTTATTGATGTGATGTATGATAATTGTAAGTGACAATTATACTAAAATTAGAAATATATGATTTGATAATAGTAAATCATATTAGTATTATAGATGTGATGTATGATAATTGTATATAACCTAATTATTATTACTACTATTTTTATATAGTTTTTTATTTTTTTAATGCCATGAACAAACATTTCTTTTGCATCTATATGATATTTGACATCTATTTGAGAATTTCTAAAGGCTGTTAGTGCTGGGATGACATATTAAAATCATCTTTGTGTGGTTATATTTTCATACAGGTATGCTTATGCGAGGACACTACGCATAGCTGACGGACCTGATGAGGTTCATTTGTCCTCCATTGCTCTCCTAGAGCTCAGAGACCAACGGAGACGAGCCCAAGCTAAACTCTGATTCACCTCTAATTAGCCAGACACATAACTTCCCAGTTATTTCCTGAAACCGTCTAAAGGCTCTCTGTCTGTTTTAGAAAAACAGCTCATCTCAGATGACCTAGTGAAAGAAACCGAAATAAGTGATGAATCATACTCAGAGAATTCCAGCTGCTAATCTAAAATGAATAATGAGAAATGCATTATGGGATATCACAAGTATGTAAATAATAGAAAGAAAGTGTATGAAAAATTTAAGGTATATCCTTAATTGACTGACTGTAGTTTAACACCAGCGTCTACCTTACAAGTTCAATTTAAAGTAGATCAAATATTAATCTATGTAAATTGATGGGTAATGTTTTCCTTTTAATTTTAATTCTGTAATCAAATGTACCTGTTTTCTGAATGAGAATACAGCACATTATAGAGCACAGGTCATAGTAATATTACTGTTTTATTTGTTGTTGTTTTTGTTTTTTAAACTAACTTTTCCTTTCCTCTCCTCTCTTACACATGGGCAATTTCAGTATTCGTCAGACTTAAAGTGGAAGTGAAGCAGTCAGTTAAGTTAACATTATTTAGCAAAGTGATTTTCTCTTTGATTAAAAAACTTATAACGAACATGATTAATGTAACCATTTCAAAGAGAATAACAATGTTTTGTTAAAGCTTTTGGAGCAAGGGGCCGCCATCTTGCAGTACCACCGCATGTGACGTCACGGGGTTGGTTCGCTCTGATGGCCAGTGCAGCAATACAAGCATTTCTTTACATTTTGAACACACAAATGTTATTTTAACAAACAAATATTTCGTTGTCTATATGTTAAGTTTTGATCGTGGTTTCCCAAACATTGTTTTATAATGTGAGGCTCAACGTGATGTAAACAAACAATGCTTCATACAATATCATTCATGTCGCATTTTATTGTTATGTCAATCCATTAAGTATTACATTGACTGGTTCACCAGTTGTATGTATCATATTTTATGTTCACACGCAAATACAATTTGCTTTCCTGCTGTTAACAGGACGAAATCACCTATCTGAACAATCGGACCAGTGCTGCTTCCTCAATAAAGTTTATCATTCTCACGTGTTTTAAGTCATGTCATTTAAATATTAAAATGTATTAAGCCATTCAAGCGTGAGACAGCACGGAATAGATTTCAGTGCGGTACTTACATGCTGTGATAGACCTTTTCTGAAAGAGATTTAAATGCAGTACTCACGCGTTGTGAATGTGATAGATAATTTCTGTTCATGCCGGCGGTGGTGCTACACACATACACACAAAGCCACAGCTCGGCTCGGACAGCACGTGAGTAGGCTACCACATTGAGCTTTCTTTCGCGCCTTCATTAGCAAATGCACACAAAGCATGTCGGAATGACAGTCTTGAGGAGAATCTACCTAAACGAGTATTTTTCCGACCCCCAGTTTACCCCAAACCAGCAGGTTCACGACTTCTTCAACCCCTAATAGGTCCTACTGCTCAGCCCCGTCGACGTATTTGCTCTAATGCACAGGCAATTGCACTTATTATGGACTTAACAGTGCTTTCAAGGTCATTTTCCTCCATTTCAAAACAAGCATGTGTTCAAAATGTAAAGAAAAGCTTATATTACTGCACTGGCCAGCAGAACCAACCCCGTGACGTCACACATGGTGGTACTGCAAGATGGCGGTGCCCTTGCTCCAAAAGCTTTTATTTTTTGATTTTTTTTCATGACAACCCATTATTATTATCTTTTTTTTCTAAGATATATATATATATATATATATATATATTATATATATATATATATATTTTTTTTTTTTTTTTTATTAAAATGGAGTCACTTTCCTAAATAATGCAAACTTGACTTCTTTTCCACTTTAAGCAGGCAGGTGCGAAAAATGTGTGTACTGAAATGTTGTAGCTCTATGTGTCTCCATGTCATGGCTACTACCCAGAATTTCCACTCCACATCATCACGTCTTGTTTAGACTTCCTAAAATCTGGTGTTTATAAATACACTTGTGTCTTTGTCTGTCTGGGTGTGTGTATGTGTGTGTGTGTGTATGTCGGTTGGATTACTCAGGCATTGGGCCAGTGCATTTTGTCAATCCCTCTTTCAAAACTGGAACGACTCTGTGGGCTGGGATTTTTGGTTTCTTAGACACATGCACACACAGGACAACAATGGGCCTTCTGTAGCTATAGGCAAAGTCTGAGTGTTTCCTCTTTAATTGGGCATCACCGATCTCTGTGCCAAAATTGCTCTGGCAGTCTTTTTCATATCCTGACAAGTCTGCTCCACATTGCAGTGCATTTGGCATAGAATTTGCCAACTGAGATATGAAACCATTGTTTGACTAACATCTAAAGCTATAAACAACAGATTTGTTTCCAGGCGGACTGATAAAATAAGCTGTGCACCCCAACTCTTAGAAACCAGCCAATCAGATTAGAGCTTGCCAGATCTAGAAAGTGCTTTCCAGCATCTGCAATATGCTTCAGACAGTCAGTGAACCGACTTTTTTAGATATTAAATGTTTAATGATTAAAATGCTATTTCATTTAATCTGTTTTATGTGAAGTAGTTCAGACCATTCAAATGAAAGTTTATTTAATTATAAATCTACAAAAGATTTTTTAGATATATTTGTTCAAGCAGTGTATAGAGTCTGATAAAACTTAGTACAACATTGTTCAGAATCATATTATCAAAAGATAATTAAACTATAATTTTTCTTCTAAATGAGTATTATGCAGATTTCAAAGCTTAGTATGCTGTATATATGTTGATATTTAAGTATTTTTTGTTTATTTTAGATATTTAAATGTGGGACTGTCCAATTACTGTGATTAATTGTGATCACATTATCTGCACAGAATCTGTGTGATCTCACGGCACCCTTTAAGTAAATGAGCTAGAACATTAACAGGCAGTACAGCTTAAGTGCTTCAAAGAACCTCTCATGAGCATGTGTTATTCCTTGCGTTCTTCTTTCTCTTGGGTGCACTTCTTCTGGATCTGTTCTTCACAGACTAAAATAGAAATAGAGCTGTAGTTCCAACATTTGACACTAAATTGTCAGAAAAAAGTTATATGTTTAAGAGAACTTACCCATACCTGCAGTCAATTTGGGATGGGACACATCCTCAAAGTGTCTATGAGCACTTACGACCTGTCATGGAGATCCATAATTTCTTATATAATTTTTAAGCCTTTTTGAAAACATACTGTACTATAGCAGCAAGATAGTACATTGGTATTAGAAAATAATACCATGCTGCGCTCTTAAAAATAAAAGTTCTTTATTGGCATTTATGGTTCAATTAAAAACCTTTTTTTTTTTTTAAGAATTGTTCTATTGTTCTTTGGTTGTTGATTGATGTTAAATGTGAAATTTTGGATTTTTTAATTTTTTATTATTTTGATTTTTTGTAATTCTAATGGCCTTTTAAGTCTTATTTGTGTTAGACTGTCACTTTAAATATTTGTGTTGAAGATATTGTGATTGTGGATACACACCTGCAGTTGGTTGGTTGCGTGGTTATGGGAAAGAAGTGAGTAAGAGCCGATGCGAGATCTGTGGGGCTTTTTTTTACTAGCAGTCAAATGTCGCCTCGACCTGTCAGTCTAAAGCACAGAACAGAAAGTATGTGAGCTTTTATTTTTTTGTTTTTTATTTTTTTGTCCAGTGTATAAAAGTGTTGCTAAGTGTTATATGAATGCATCTCTCTCACTTGGATGAGTGTGTTAGGAGATCCTTTGACTGAATAAGATCCAGGCTGCTGAGTGAGTTGAGCTTGTCTTTGAGCGCTCATCTGAAAAAGAGAAATAGATATTGGCCGATTTGCAGTTCAGACCCATACGTAATCTGCATACTTTTTCAGCTCAGATTTTTTTGTACTGTTTTTAAAAGAATTCATACTTTAAAATTGATCAAAAGTGACAGACTCACCAGAGAAGACAAGGACTCATCTTTAACCTATAAAAAAAAAAAAAAAAACATGAAAGAGGATGATTATTGGGATATGTATAATTTTAACAGCAGTTTATTTATTTTCAAACTCATTTCAAATTAGAGCTAAAGTGTTGAACTGGCCTCCACAGTCGGAAATGCATACATACATACTTATATAAATAAATAAGACTTTGGAGATAATTTGTTCAGAAAATAATTCGCAATGACCTAGTTTAATTACATTTCTCTGGAGTCTGTATATTACCAAACTAATATTGAATAAAGGGTAACTCCACCACAAAATGAAAATTTTGTCATTATTCACTTACCCCCATGTCGTTCCAAACCCGTAAAAGCTTAGTTCATCTATGGAACACAATTTAAGATATTTTGGATGAAAACCAGTAAGCTTGACACTGTCCCATAGACTGCCAAGTAATTAACACTGTCAAGGTCTAGGAAAGTATGAAAAGCATCGTCAGTATAGTCCATCTGCCATCAGTGATTCAACCGTAACGTTATTGTCATCGCTTCATAACGTTACGGTTGAAATCACTGATGGCAGATGGACTATTCTGACGATGCTTTTCATACTTTCCTACCGGTTTTCATCCAAAATATCTTAAATTGTGTTCCGAAGACCAAAAGGTTTTACGGGTTTGGAACGACATGGTGGTAAGTGAATAATGACGAAATTTTTATTTTGTGAAGGAGTATCCCTTTAAAGCTCTTGATTATTGCCCACTTTAAAACATATGGCCTTTCAGAGCACTTGTACCATTATATATGCTTTGTAATTGATATAAGTCTTCTTGATGGAGCCACCATTTAGTTTCATTAAATGACTTTTTTGTTCATATTTTCAAAACCTTTTTGAAGCCACTAAAAGTAGTAATATCAAGATAAGTAAGATTAATCACTCTCAGCACTCCTTCTCTTTTCTCTATTTCATCCCTCCTTTTACACCTCATTGTGTTGAATACTATATTATTTTAAAACAAATTAGACATCAAAGAAGTGAAGTGTTACATTTTTTAACCAGCCACATCTACTAGAGTTCAGCAGATAGTTCGCTAGAAATTACCATTTCCGAAAACCAAGAAAAGTAACTGTTGTTTTTCATATCCCATTGAACTGTGACAGAATTAGATCAGAATCCACCAAAGCTGAAGTGCAGTCTTAGAAATTACATTTTAATTTGTTTGATAGTCGACATACAGGTGTGTGTATTCACATCTATATGTTTACTCTGGACGTGAGACTGAGGATAAGGGAAACTTAGTAAGTGGAAAGTCAAACAGCGCCCTGGCACATTTAAATTCCACGGAAAGTTGGAGACGTTTGTTCCTTTCATGATATTTTGAGTTGTCAGACCATTGAGTCAGCTCTTCAGACTCCACAGTAGCAAAGAGTGGAATGACATCTGTCTTTGTGGTTCTGACTACTCAAACACATCTGGTCAGATCTTTACTACCTCCTTTAATGTCTAAAAATACACATAAATAATACCTTATGGCAAGTAAAATTGCCCTATTCTATTGCTTTGCCATTGTGATGCAAAACCAAGCTGGAATGGAAACTTATGGTTTAGCATTCCAGGGCTTTTACTGTAGTCCTGTTCAGACCACAAACTACAAATTGAGTCTTGTTTCTTAAAGTGAGTTCAGTGATTTCTCAGATTATCTTATGCACATTTTTGTGTATTTTGATGTAGTGTGTAATTGTACTGTCACTATGTAAAACATTTTTTTTTATAAATGTGTAATTACACAAAGTGCACAAAAACTAAACAACTGTACAAGTGCCACTGAAAGGTTGTAGCTAAGGTTAAATGTACTTCAAACATGCGACAATGCTTTTACATGTCAAATGGAACATATAACTTTCTTCAATTATGAAAGATCTGAAACCAGAAGCTACAGCTCTTACCTTGACCTCTGTAGCCTGTGTACTGACACAGTCCACACTCCTGCCCCTGCAGTCCAGAGCATGTGTGAGCAGACATCCCTGCAGAAAGAGCAAAAAGACCCACAGCACCATAGCAAAAGCTGCACGAGTGTGTTAGCTTGTGGGGGTTAGTGTGTTAAGTCGGCTTTGTGGAGCTCTCTCTCTCAGTGCAGTAGTTTTATACTCCCAGTCGTAATGGAGACCAGATGAAGAGAAAAGACCATGCCAACCACACACACACATACACGAACAAAAATTATCCGCCTTTGTCCACATAGCAGGGAAACCTCAGACATACCAAGCAAAACCCAAAATAGACTTCCCAAAGCTTGCAACCCACAATAAAATAAGTAATATCTATATATGCTCCAAACTTTTCTAAGAGTGATGACAGAGGAATTTGTGGGGCTGTTTGGAAAAATAAAATAAAAAAAAACTTCCTTCTGTGGTCACATAATAATAACATTCCAGCCTCTGAGAAACATAGTTGAGGATGCTTTTAAGTTACTAGGGCTATCTTATACAAGAAAATACTTGCTCACGAATATCCCATACAGTTTGATTTAAAAGAAATTCAAAGCTGTTAAATAAACAACACACCAGGGATGTATGCACGCTTACACATACACACGGAGTTAACCCTCAGAGGGCATAGAGGACATGGCATGGCTAACCTCCAGTTCCAGAGCTGAAGAGACTGACCAGGAACACTGGTTTGTCAGCTTCCTTGAGTTTAAATTTTACTTCTGAAAGACCCTTGCTTCCCATGTGTGTCTCTCTCTCATAAACAAACATTGTATCACTTTTAGGACCTAAAAACTCTGCATGTAATAACCTAGAAAACATGTCTAAGACTGATGGCTGCTCTGTCAATTCTTCATCATCAGTTAGAAACCTAGGTGTGCTATTTGATAGCAATCTTTCCTTAGAAAGCCATGTTTATAGCATTTGTAAAACTGAATATTTCCATCTCAAAAATATATCTAAATTACGACCTATGCTCTCAATGTCAAATGCAGAAATGTTAATCCATGTGTTTATGATCTCAAGGTTAGATTATTGTAATGCTTTATTGGGTGGTTGTTCTGCACGCTTAATATACAAACCCATCTGGTCAAAATGCAGGAGTAGAGTTCTTACTAGAACCAGGAAGCATGACCATATTAGCCCTGTTGTTCTGTCAACACTGCACGGGGGCTACCTATTAAACATTGTATAGATTTTAAAATCTTGCTTTATTAGTGTAACGGCTTGATCAAGGGGCCTCCGTCCACCAGAGGGAGCCTTCACTGAATCTGAAATCTGCACTTCATGTTCCTGCCACATCAGTAATGTCTTGTCATTCCTGGTCACCCTGTATTTAAGCAATGTGTTTGCTTATGCCACATTGCGAAGTAGTATTGCCCAGTTCCCTGCCTTACTAAGCGTTTTCAGTCTCCTTTGCGTTTATTTTTATGACCATTGCTTTTGACTTTTGACTCACGTTTTGGATTACTGTCTTGGAATTTGTTTGCCATTGGACTGTTTTGCCTGTATTTTGATTCAAAGCCTGTGACCTGACTACTAGTTGTGATTACCATTTGGATTTTTTCAGCAGACCCTTTAATAAAGACCCGCTTATGGAATCTACACGGCCTAAGTCCTCCTTACAATTAGTTATAAAAAGCCCTGAAATGTTTAGCACCTCAGCCTCGGTATTTGAGCAGGCTCTTGTTATTATAGTCCTCCATGTTGGCTGCTTTCTCAAAACTTTGATATTTTGATAATACCTAGAATATCAAAATCAACTGTGTGTGGCAGATCATTTTCTCCTATTTAGCACCCAAACTCTGAATAACCTGACTAATATTGTTCAGGAGGCAGACACACTCTGTCAGTTTAAATTCTAGATTAAAGACTGTAGGTAAGTGCTAATATTAATTGGTCAGGTGCTGTCTAGTAAAATATTTTTGAAAAAACTGAGTGATTTTGTGCCTCTCTGGGGATGGCACCACAAGGGTGTATCTTTCACTTAGGGTGCATAAATCTGAACTCAGTGAAGTTTAGGTATACTGGTGCACAGCCAGTGGTTGTCTTAACAGGCAAACATCAGTGCCTTGAATTTGATGCGCAGCAGCTATCAGCAGCCAAGGCAAACTGATAAAGAGGTATGACGTGGGCTTGCTTTTGGCTCTTTTGAAGACCACCCTTGCTGCTGCATTCTGATCAGCTGCAGAGGCTTGATAGTTCATGCCAGAAGAAACCACCAATAGAGCAATACATAGTCCAGTCTGGAGAGAACAAGAGTTTGGACAAGGAGTTGTGTGGCCTGTCCTGGTAGTAAGGGTCTTATCTTCCTTATGTTGTATCCACCTTATTCTTCAATGCTGAAGTAAGTGTAGCGTATCAGGCCTGAACCAGACAAATTAAAGATTCGATTGTGAGCATGGTTGAAACAAGAGTAGCCGAATTCCTCGGAAAGGCAACAGGATGCTGTAAATCAACTCCTAGCACCACAGTCTAAAGCTAGATAACCAACCAGCTCTTTCACAGAACAGCTTTCAACATTAACACCATTAGAACAATTATTGACAATTTCAATTCGAAGAAGAGTCAAATTTGGGGCAAGTAATCAAAGAGATGCACAGCGTTACCATCTCATGTAAACCCATGATAGTAATCATGATCACAAGCTCTTTGGATTGACTTCCCCTACCTCGAAGGAAACCAGACTGAAATTCCTAAGGAGACCTGTTAACCTCTCTGGTCTTCACAGGG